>NC_063377.1:5247874-5367923 GCF_021869965.1 Rhincodon typus
TGAAGAAGGGTCTAGGCCCGAAACGTCAGCTTTCCTGCTCCTCTGATGCTGCTTGGCCTGCTGTGTTCATCCAGCTCTACACCTTGTTATCTCAGATTCTCCAGCATCTGCAGTTCCTACTATCTTTGAGAGAAAGAAACCAGGCAAGTAGCAAATGTCTGCTGCCGTACATTTTTATGACAGTGATCATAAGTCTTTAAGATTTAAGTCTGTGTTTGTTGACACCCACAACTACGGATGTGTGCTGATCCAAAAACACAAAGACGCAGGGTTCCAGACATTATGTCGTCATGAAGGATTTTCGTGAGATGCCATAGGGAGAAACCTCCATGAGCAGAAACCCGATTGTGCATTGAAGTGTTGGCACTTTTAAAATGGAGTTTAGCGGCAGAGAATCAGGATATGAGGGGAGCGAATTGGAAACACAAGAGAGAATCAGAGAGGGAGAAAGAAATAGATGGGGAGAGAATCAGCAGGTGGTGGGAGAGAAGTTAAACATGGAGCGAATCGTAGAGGAACACAGAATCGGGAAGTGAATAGAGAATCAGAGAGGGAGATTCAGGTATGGGTCGCTCACACTCCCAAATCTTGACTCGTGTGCTGAGCACTCATACCCTTCCAAATACCCCTTTCCCGTGTTCTGATCTCCCTGGGTGGGGGAGAAGATGGACACTCCACCAATCCGCCCCACCTATCCCACATACCAATCTCCAACACTCCCTCCCTGCACTCACCTATCACCATCACACCTAAGTTCCCCAGCCCCACCCCTCCTCTCTATTTATTTCCAAGCTCCCTCCACCCTCCCCATTTCTGAAGAAGGGTCCCTTCTAGGCCCGAAACGTCAACTTTCTTGCTCCTATGATGCTGCCTGTCCTGCTGTGTTGCTCCAGCTCCATACTGTGTTGTCAGCACGACTGCCTAATGCCGTCCTGCCTTTCCCAAACAAATTCTTTTTTTTCTCCAATTGACATCAATTCCTCTCTCTAACAATCTTCCCTAATAATTCTCCATCCTATGTTATAAGGCTTGTCAGACAATGTTTTCCTGGATTAGTCTTGTGTCCCTTCTTCAACAAAGGATTAACCCTGGCTATTCAACGTTCTTCTCGAACCTTGCCTATGGATAAAAGGGCTACAAAGATCTCTGTCAAGGTGTCAGCAAACTCCTCTCTTGCCTTCTTCAGTACCCTGGGATAGATATTACCTGACCTTGGGGACTTATCTACGTTAATGATTTTGAAGATACCCACGGAATTCAGCTCCTGATACTGATGTTCCTGACATTTTTGTTAAACTACCAACCATTCACGTTCCAATGCAGTTGCAAGTCGTTAGGTGGATATAGACTTGATCTCTCACAAATTCAGAAGTTATTTCTTCTAACATCCCTGAATAAACATTTGTTTTCACCGTAATAATTAACATCCACTAACAATTGTATCTTCTTTTTTAGCATTGTTTTATCTGCACAATTGCAAATATAATGTAGTGATAATTATTATCGCCTCTTTTATGCTTATTATTTTTCAAGACACTATGTGGTCTCATTTAACATTCTCTAAGTTATTTTGATAGTTGTTCTGCCATTAAATTTGTAATGAAGCACACCAAAACCTATCAAGATATGTCCTTCTGTTCCTCCTCTATCCATTTCCTAACTGCATTTTAATTATTTCATTTCATCGTACTCAGCATAGTTATACTAGTGTGTGTCTTCGCTACATTCCCTGTGTGAATAGAAGCAGCACTGATTTAGCTCAAAAGAACATAGATAGAACATAGAACATAGAATCGTACAGCACAATACGGGTCCTTTTCCCACGATGTTGTGCGACCTATTATCCTACTCTAAGTTCGAACTCCCCTGCAAACCCTACATTTTCCTATCATCCATGTGCCTATCCAAGAGTTATTTAAATGTTCCTAATTCCACTTGTATCTAATTCCACTCCCACCGCCAACAGCGTAGTCCACGCACCCACCAATCTCTGTGTAAAGAACCCACCTCCAACATCTCCCCTACACTTTCCTCCTATCAGATTAAAATTGTGCCCCCTCGTAATACTTGTTTCCGCCCTGGGGAAAAAAAAAATCTCCAGCTATCCACTCTATCTATGCCTCTCATCATCTTGTACACCTCTATTAAGTCAATTCTCATCCTTCTTCACTCCAATGACAAAAGCTCTAGCTCCCTCGACCTTTCCTCATCAGATGTGCCCTCCAGTCCAGCCAGCATCCTGGTAAATCTCCTCTGCCATACATCTTCTGTGTGAATTCTACAGACACAGAGTATTCTTTATCTACTCTTCTCTTCTCAACACTTCATATGCTCATTGCTCTGTCTAATACTTTGATGCTGATCTACTCCTTTTGTCAGCCTCATGCGCTATCTATGGGTAGTAAATAAGCTATACTCGCCAGTTTTGCAGTGGCATTTCAATAGCTCGAGCCAAGCATACTGCTTGTGGCACTAAATGATATAGATACTTCCAGCAGCATAAACAGAGGAAATGCATTTGATACCTAACATGACAGATGCTGATTAATGGCAGGAAAATCCAATATTTTTATAAGCCTATTTGCCACTTACAACACCGCATTGTCAAAAATTCAACCATGTATCATAAAAGCATCAGAGAAAGTTATTCAATTCTATTTCACCTGTGAATTTCATTAACGTCTTGTGATTCATTTAATCAAGGACAATTTGGCCTTGCATAATGTTTGCTAACATTTCTAACTGAGTCTGTCAATTCCCTGTCTCTAAACATTGTCTGTATTCCAGACCTTCATGCAATGTTTGACACCATTGTTTTTGACGCAGTTTCCTGCTGACATTATTCGCTGGAGGCAGTATTCTCGTAAAGTATGTTTTTCGTTAACTGAAATCTGTTCTTTACTTTTTTTCATCCATTTAACATTTTAATCTGAACTTCTCTTCCCGTAGCCAACTTCTAAGTTAAGCCGTGTGCTCCTGGTGTGCTCAGTAGCTTCTACTCTACGCAATTCTAAAGTCCTCCAACTGGAAGTCATTGATTGCTAGTCCAACCTACGTAAAACGACATAAATGTATTTATTAATTTGTGAACTCAGACGTTGAAATCACTGTTTCTTCCATTGACTTAAATTATGGCCTGTGTCTGATTACCTTAAATCTGCCTTGGAAAAGTGTGTCGACCTGTATGAACTTCTCAAATAGAGAAGTAATTAACTCTTGAATAGTCATACAAACTTTCGACATTCACGCTTTGGAACTCAATGGTTTTAATCCAAGTTTGAAAAGAGAGTTTTGATCATTGGTCAGCATCAATGATGGAAAATTAATGACATTTCTTGACAGTTTAAAACACGTATCATGTTTTGCTAAACTATTCAATTGGATAATTAAAGTCTTGTGGCAACTGCAATTGCTTGCAGAAAGCATTTGATAGTTTGTCTTAAGAACCTTGTGGAGGAATCCTCTAGTGAGACATTAAGTTCTAATCCGTCATTGTTTCGAAATAATGTTCATGCCTCTCCCTAAACTTTCTGCCATACTGTGATAGCTCGGGTGATGAAAATTTTAATGGTAACATTACTTTTTCAGAACCAGGACGTCAGATCTGCCCTTTCTTGCTTTATGGAAGTTCGATTCTGATGATTTTCCTCCTTGTGGTTTCCACTGTAGTTGTTAGATGGGGCTGCAGGAACCAAAACGCAGGTAAGACGTGATGTCCCTGTGTTTTTACTCAAAATTAATCACATTGCTGTTGGATTTTATTTTGCTGTGGTCATTTATACGATAATCAACAAAATTTCATTGTGGAAATTGCAAATGTTTATGTTTCCCTTTGTATTAGCTGATAGAGCCAAGAAATATAATTTCTCAGATTCGAGGCATCGTGACAAAGAAAAGGAGGTGAGTGCAGGGAAATTGTCATTATCATTAGATTTCGGGTAAGAATTTAAGTCAGAAACAAAAACAAAAGTTTCTGGTAAAGTTGAGCAGGTCTTGGCAGCGTCAGTGAAGAGAAATAAAAGCTAACATCTCGGGTCCAGTGACCCTTCATCAGAACTGCTGGTAGCGAAGAAACTTCACCTGCACTTCACACAATCTAGTCTACTACATTTACTGCTCACAATGTGCTCTCTTCTACATTGGGGAAACGCAGCGGAGGCAGGGTGACTGCTTCACCAAACATTTACATTCTGCCTGCAAAAATGACCCTGAGCTTCCAGTTGCCTGCCACTTTAACACGCCACCCTGTTCCCTGCTAACATCCCTGTCTCAGGTCAGCTACAGTGTTGCAGAGAAACTTGGTGCAAGCTGGAAGAATAACACCTCATTTTCCTTTGGGGGCCGTGCAGCCCTCCAGAAACAGGATCGAGTTCAATAATTTTAGGGCCTGAACTCTCCTATGTCCTGACTCCCTTGTCCAAATACCGGGCCTTGTTACCACATGCTCTGCCATTAAACAGAACCTATTGTTAGCCATTAACAGCTATTCACCCTCGTAGCCAGATCGTTATTATGCCTTTGTCTGTCCACCTGCTCTTGTCTCTCTTTGGGCTCTATTCCCACCTATCATTGACTCCTTACCCATTCCCACGCCCTACCTGCAGCATATAAACCGAAGTTTTCCCAGCTACCATCATTTGTGAGGAAGGGTCACCGAACCCGAAATGCTAATACTGATTTCTCTTCACAGTTTCTGCCAGATCTGCTGAGCTATTACAGCAACTTGTGTTCATGTTTCTGATTTGCAGTATCCACAGTTCCTTTGGTTTTTATTTAAGGCAGATTGTGGTTGATAATAAGCTCCCTAAAAGAAAACCACGATGAATGCCCCAAAGCAGCATTGTGTAACTTTTTGGTCGAACTGACTAGATATGAAAACATTTTTATGGATTCTCAATATCAGTAATTTTGAGGACATCGGCACCAATCTAAATATTGTACCTGTATGTAACGATGGAAAATAGAAGGGTTAATTGTGATTAGGATGTTTATAATCTTTGATCTGTTACAAAGAGAAAGTGACAGGCATTTGGAATTGCTCATTACATTAAATGATGAAAGTTTAGTTTTCAATTCGACAGCATTGCGTATATGGATATTTTATATGAACCCGTTCAAATATGTTGTTCGAGGATGATGGAATTTGAATTTGAAGCATTTTACTCATAGTTCATGTTCAGAAGTAATATTTTCACATCAATTATGAAGACAGATTTGGTAGGATGGGTTATTTTCCTTTAAACAGATTGTTTTTAGGAGGGGCATGAATAAAATATCTAATGTTACGAGGGACATAAACAGTGTGGACAGGAATATACTTTTTTTTCCCTTTGTGGAGGAAGAAATGACTAGTGGCATAGATTTCAGATAAGAGGCAGATGATTTTGAGGAGGGTTGAGGACTTTACCTTTTCCACCTAGAGTATGGTGATAATCTAAAGTCTGTTGCCTGTAAGTGTGGAGGAGATAGAAATCCTCGCAAATTTTAAGAAGTGTTTAGATGTGCACTTGTTGTACTAAAGTATACAAGTCCTGGAGGTAAAGTTTGGTAAATGGGGCTACAATAATTGGAAGTGCTTGTTTTTTACTTGCATAAGACCGATAGGCAGAAAGGCCTTATTTCTGTGCTCCATAGCACGGTCACTCAACGATTTCGTTCAGAGGAATTAGTGAATTTCTTATTGGTTATTTAAAACAACGAGTTCAGACACATATGTGAGGTACATGGGGCTTGAAAACAGATTTTCAGGCCCAGAGGCCCTGATATTACGACTTCAACACGGGCCCCATTCATTAATGTGTCTTCGGATCCAGGCTAGGGGTGAAATTAACTGATAATTCCTATTTTTCATTGATTATTGATATTATATATTTTCTCCCTTAGACTCTTTATGCTCACCTTGCATTTACAGCAGAACAGACACTCTGATGGGAAATGAAACGCTGAGTCATCGAACAAAGCAAGATACGGAAGTTCATTCACACTGCTGTTTTAATTTTTCATTCAGTAAACAGTAAGGGACGATATTAAGCGATATCTCAAGCAAATATTCATCAATGTTATTTTGTGCTGACGTAGCTTGATACACATTAGTCTGAAATGTAAATGTAGAAAACCAGAAGAATAGACACACAGCCAGAAATCATGAATTTAAATTTAATCTTTTGTATCTGTTTCTTCATTTTTTTATTCTGAAATAAATCCTGAATTGAATTATAATTTAATTAAATATGGAAATAGTAGTGATCTAGTGATAATGTCACAGACCTAGCGATCCAGGATTCGAGGCTAATTGTCTGAGGTCATGAGATCTAATCCCATCATGACAGGTTGCAATGTAATGACAGTGAAATTAATGCATATTGACATGAGAATCCACCTGGTTCATTGAAGCCCCTTTTGAGAAGGACAACGGCCTTCGTTGCCTTGTCTGGCCCACATTCGACTCCAGATCCAGAGCAAAATATTTGATTCTGCCAGCTAATACAGGAAGATCACACCGATGTTGATGATGGAAAAATCGCAGGTGGTTAATGGATTAAAGATGATATTTTGTTGAGAGATTGGAAATAACGTCACAGACCTCCAAATGAGGAATCAACATTGAGCTAACGTGCTGCCCATAAAACCATCCTCTGCTATAATTTTCTGGGTGGCATGGTGGCTCAATGGTTAGCAATGGTGCCTCACAGCGTCAGGGACCTGCGTTCGATTCCATCTTCAGGCGACTGTCTGTGTGGAGTTTGCACATTCTCCCCGTGTCTGCATGGGTTTTCTTTGGGTGCTCCGGTTTCCTCCCACAGACCAAAGATGTGCAGGTCAGGTGGATTGGTCATGCTAAATTGCCCATAGTGTTCAGGGATGTGTAGATTAGGGGGATGGGTCTGGGTGGGATGCGCCAATGGTCAGTGTGGACTTTGTTGGGCCAAAGGGCCTGTTTCAATACTGTAGGGATTCCATAGCCAGTGGAAAATTCAGCTCCTATGTAGGCCACTTAAAAATATCAAAATCCCAAGTATTGATAAAAATTTAAGGGGAGGTTTAAGCAGAGGGATTGTTAAGCCAGAGACCCAGGTAACGTTCTGGGGACGTGGGTTTGAATCCCACCACGGCAGATGGTGGAATTTGAATTAAATTTAAAAATATCTGGAATTAAGAATCTGATGATGACCACAAATCCAATGTCCAATGTCGGAAAACCCATCTGGTTCACTAATGCTCTTTAGGGAAGGAAACTGCCATCCTCGCCTGGTCTGGACTACACGTGACTCCAGACCCACAGTAATGTGGTTGACTCTTAACTGCCCTGCGGGAAATTAGGAATGGGCAATAAATGTTGTCTGGCCAACCAAACTGCAATTTCGTTCTTAAATTGTTTCCATGGTTTGATGCAATATGTTTTCCAGTGTGTAATTAACAGTTAAAAAGAATATATATATATATATATTTACAGGTTACAGCAATGAATATGCATATTACAACAAATGTAACTTCACCTAATCAGCCATCAAATTAAAAAAATAGTGGTCACCCGACAGACTACAGCATAAAGTCATCACAAAAAGAAACAAAATGTTCAGAAAGGCTGGACGTTATGATTTGGATTTCTGAACTCCGTAATTACTTTAACATTCGATTACCCTGAAGCAGCTTGTTCATTTTTTGTTTGTTTTTTTTGTTGATGTTCCTGCATCGTGGCTCAGCCAGTGTGCATTTGGTGTTTTGGACAGGTATATGTTATTGTATATTTGTTGTCATTAGTTTCATTTCACTGATTTTGTTAACAGTATGTAGGCTACATTAAGTTGAGTTTGTTTTTCCTCTCTGTTATTTAAACCATCTGGTATGAATTGCCCAATATAACTGTCTTCTTGGCCTACAATTTAAAAAGAAACACATGGGCTAGGATTTCTATTTGCTCAACAAGAATTGCTCATTATTTTAAATAACAAAATTCTAAACGTAGATGCATAATTCAGACACATTGCCTTATAACTGTATTAATTAAAACAGACTAAGCCCTGATTAGAAACTGCCTCTTTATACATAGATAAAGACACGCACTGTAAAAGTCGATGTCATGGAGAACATATTGATCGTTAATGAGAAGACCAATGAGCTACTTGCCCAAGTCCACATTCAAATATACTGAAGAAATGAAATGATATCGTCTTTACTCAGTGGACGCAGCCCAACTGGTTATGACCAGAGAAACAGGTCACCCGAGTAATCAGTCAAGTGAGCCTTCATTGAATTGCTTCCAATTCAATTATATAATTTCATAAATAATGAGAAGAAATCTGGACAGAGTCCTTTAGATTTGTTTTACTCATACCCTGTAAAACTGCAAAAAAAAGCGTCTCTACTTTTGGACAACACGCTACTTGCAACGAAGATCAATAATCCATTTGCCTATCCAATGACTTGCTGAACATTCAGAATAAATTCGGTTGATTTATGTACCAGTACACTGACATCCCTCCAAAGTCTGAAAACACCCTCCATTAAATTGCTTTCCTATACGTCCTACCAACACGTTCCCATTTTTACTTGTATTATGCTCCATCTGTCAAATTTATGTTCACTTATCCGTTCTAACCACATCGATTTGTGCATTCCTCACAACCTTTGAAAGTTATTCTCCTACCCACCTTGATGTTATTAGCAGAATCATCAAGCATGCAATTACTTTATAACGGCTTATTGGCACAGTGGTAATATTGTTACTGGCATTCTAGTCTCAGCTGTTCTGGAGGTGTGTCATAGCTCATCTGAACTGGCTAAATAAAAAATATCTTTGCTATATCGAAGGCATATGAAGTTTGTTACCTTTTTCAGTGATCTTGATGGGGTGTTTGTAAATCCACTTTGGGGCATAGATTTGTAATGCATGTTTAATAGCTCCTGAATGTGGGTGACTTCTTGAACAGGAATGCCACATTAGCAATAACTAATATTGATAGAAGGGAAAGACTATGTGCAATATTTTATGGACTTACAAGAGTTTCACATAATAGACAGTCGGAGAAAGTACGAACGACTACATAGTAGGCTATTGGTTAGGTTTCTGGAACCAGAACAAAAGGATGATATGCATGCACAATTCACTCTTGTTATCACTCATCGATATAAATTAATCAGTTGAAGATTAATTCAGATGGGACATACATAAAACAATTAAAATTGTTGATGGCATTAAAACAACGGACAAGCTGAATATGAAAGTAGCAATGCACTCCACTACTTCCAATGAATGGTTAAAACGGTGACTTATCGATTATAATTTGAAGTTCTTCTAATGGTAGGATGAGAGACAGCATTGATATGTGCTCAGCCATGAATGTGCATGCTGGATGTTAGTGCGCAATGTGCAAAAGATATTCGCGTAAGTATGGAGCTTGTGATTAGCCTCCAGCACGAGGAAATTAATAATGGATCCCAGACAGAGACTGAATAAGACTAACTTAAGTAAAAAGCTGGTAACGAGGAAATTAATGGAATTAAAGAGTTCTCTTATTTTTCATTCAAGGGTGTGGAAGGAAATAACGGAGCACATTGTAGTATAATTTTCAGAGTTCCTTAGATACAGAAGTCATCACGCTGGAATGAAAAATTGCACATGTCACTCTCTGCACATGTTATTCTGCTTATCATGAAGGGGAAAAGAGAAAAGAATACAAGGAATTATGGACTAGTTTGCCTAACATCTGTGGTGGGCAAATTTTTGGAGTCTATAATTAGAGATGCGATAACTAAACAAAAAAGTGTTCACTTATTCAGAATAGCCAGCATGGGACCAAAACTGGTTTGTCACCCTCAGACCTCATCGAAAATTTTCAAGAAATGTTTGAGGTCGTGTACAGGGTAATGTCTACGAATATTGTTTGTATGGACTTCAGGAAGATATTTAATAACATCTCAGATTTAAAAAGAGACCTGTCTGTGGGTGGCGCAGTTGAGAAATGAAACGAGTCATTCTTTTTTTCAATGTAAGAGTCCTAATAGGTAATGCAATGAACCCAGTCATGGTTGTGTGATAATTCTGTGGCTTTAAGAGGTTACTTATCCTTCTTTTCTGAAGAGGGGTTTTAAGACAGAGGGGCAGAGCTGTCAACTTGGAAAGGCAGTAAAGTAAACAGCTTGTCAAGTCTTGGGGATTACGTTCAAGATGGAAAAATAGAAATCACCAGAACTTTTGTGGACAGCTCTCATAGACCAGGAGTGCTGGGGTTTCTTGTGTTTTTTGTTAGGTTTAGCTTTAAGCGGTTGCTGTTTTGGGACTGGAGAAGCGTCAGTCATTTTTTTCCTCTCTACATAATAAACAGATGCCAGGGGTTTTCTTCCAAGGCTGCTAGACTGAATTTAAGACAAAATCTGTTGTTTGGTTCTATTTTGACTGTAGTCTTTAAATACATCGTGTTTTGCTTAATGGGAAGTAATTTGATGAGTCACATTGCATCTTGAACATGGCACTTTACGTTTGCCTTAAAAAAAAGAGGAAAAGTTGGGCTCTGGACTACCTTCTTAAGATATTTTGAGAAGATCTCTGCTGTTCCATAACAAATCAAGGGGCCCTGACAGGATTAAAATTTAGGTCGGGTTTACAATTATTGGACTCAATGCCAGCAAGTGATAGATGTTATTTTTTTTGTTTCGGGTGTTGAATTCGATTGGTCTAAACAAGGTGTGCCTTTTGTCGTCATAGCTCTTTCAGTCACTAAAAATTTTCTGGGCGTGCAAGAAGTCACCCTCGAGTTTTTCAGAAAATGAGCAAAGTAAAGTTGTGGGAATTGGCAGACCAGCTGGAGTTGGAGTTGCCTTTCTCCATGTGAAAAGAACAGGGAATTGCAGCAATAGCTTGGCGTTTATGATTGCTGGAAATGCCATTTGAATCTTTGGAAAGAGCTAGAATTCATTCACAGATGAAGCAGCTTGGACATGACTAAGAAATGAAACAGTTTGAACTCCAATTAAAATCAGAGACAAAAAGGCACCAAAGAATATCCCTAGCAGAGGAAAACGAAAAGTAAGGGATGGCCCTGCAGATGAAATGCAGACAGAGAAAAAAGCAGAAACAGAGACAGTTTAAAATTCATAAATTGGCAAATAAAGAGGAACGCTGACTTAGAAGGGCTTTGAAAATACATCAAACATTTAACTCTAGGAGAAATGATTATTTTAGAGGACTTCAAGAATTCACTTGCTGAAGTAATGACAACACATGTGGAAGAGCAGAGAATTAAAACTGCAAGATCATCAGTGAAAATGGCCGATTATCATGAGTTTTTTCATAAATCAAAGTTTTGCTTCCGTCGTCTATTTCAATCTGTGAGGGATAGAAAGTCAGGAATGGAGAAATCTCCAGGTGGAAATGGAAAAGGAGGTCACATTGAAGATATTAAAGGAAATTTACCAGAGGTTAAAAAGGAAATGCATATGGGGGAAACAGAAGTAAAGAAACTCAAGTGTTTTCACTGTGATGAAGTAAACTACGTGAAGTTGCAATGTTGGCATACTCGAAAAATCACTGGCAAGAGGAATGTGGGAAAACAGGATAAGGCAGTGATTTTTGATAATGTGGTAAAGGAAAACACAGTAGAAGCTACAAAGCTGAAACAGAATGTACAAACAAATAAGGGATTGGTTGAGAGGGAACTGCCACATATCCTTAAATAATGTACTTGCACTGGTAAGGTTTACTCGAATATGCCAAAAGGAACTGGTAAAGAAATTAAAGTTTAATCAGATACGGGAGCATGTCAATCTGTGATGATGAGAGATGAGGAGATCTGAATTTCAGAAGGACTATTGCCAGAAAAGTGTTAATAGTTCGAATTTATGGTGACACCAAAAGTGCTTCATTAAATAAGGTGAGGTTGGAAAGTCCGGGGAAAAGCGGGGTGGGGGGGGCGGGGAGGGTGGGTGGCGGTGGGCGGTGGTAGTGGTAGTAACAGTACGAGAGAAACTCTTGGTTCCACAGTAAAATGTGCCTTTGTTAATGATATAGCTGGATCACAGGTGGGACTGAAGTCTCCTGTGTTTAAAAAGCCAGGAGAACATCAGGCAACTTTTATCCTGGGATTCTTCCCGTCTGTATGACAAGGAGGTCACAATGCCTGAGGGTGAAGATGGAGGAGAAATCGAAGAAGAAACATAAGGAAGTTGACTCACAATTATCAGTCAACGTGTTTGATTAAATGGTTGAGAGAGAAGAGAAACAAGAACAGCGGAGAACAAATTAAATATTTTTAGTTCAGGGGAATTAACTGAATTACAACACAAAGATGGAAATCTGACTCAGTTGTATGAAAAAGCGTACACAGAAGCAGAATCTGAGAGTATCCCAGAAAGGTATTATCTTCAAAGTTACGTCTTGATCAGGAAATGGAGACCATCATATCATGAGGTGGATGAGGAATTGGCAGAAGCTTAGCACATTGTATTACCGTGGGTCACACATGAATGACAAGGAGTTCATCTGGCTGCAAGGAACACTGAATCCAAAACGCACAAACATTTTTTTGAGTGTATACTGCGTAAGGATTTGGTCGAATTTTGCCAGACAAGTCATACATGTCAGCTAATTGGAAAACCTCAGACAGTGATAAAAACAGTGTCCTTAATACATTTTCCTATATTTGAAGAAATGTTTACAAGAGACTTAATTGATTGAATAGGACCCCTACAGGAAAAGAAAGCAAAAGTACCAGTCAATAATGGATATTTCTACTCGATTTGCAGACGCTATTCCATTACAAAGTATCACGACTAAATGCATTGTAGATGAGTTATTCGTTTTTCAACAGATGTAGACTACCCACAGAGGTAATCAGATAAACAGTCAAAATTCATATCAACATTATTCAGGGTAGTTAGGGATAGATTTGGAATAAAACAATTCATATCCAAAGCGTACAATCAAGAATCACAGGGTGGGGGTGGGGGGGGGGGGGGGCGGGGGAGGGGGTGGTGGGGGTAAGGGAGCGTTGGGTGCGGGAGAATGGTTGCGTCAAACTTTGAAGACCAGGCTGAGGGCTTATAGTCAAGATTGTCCAGAGGATTAGGATAAAGGAATTCCATTTGAACTTTTAGCAATTGTGAATGCACACTAACTGAATCTACCAAATTCAGTTCGTTTGAATTAGTTTTGAGTCATGAGGTGGGACGACCACTGCAATTGATTCAGGAGAAATGGGTGAATCAGAGCTCAGAAAACACGTATTTAAACTATGTGTCAAATTTTAGGGAAAGTGTAAAAAGAGCTGGAGATTTGGCTGGACTGCGTTTGAAAATAGCACAGCTTGCAATGAAACATGAAACAAACATAGAACAAAGAACAATATAGCACAGTACAGGCCCTTCAGCGCATTGTTTTGCCGACCTATTATCCTACTAAGATCAAACTACCCTGCATACCCTACATTTTAGTCCTCCATGTGCCTATCCAGGAGCGCTTAAATATCTTGAAAGCAACTGACTCCACTACCACTGACGGCAGCGCATTGCACACACCCACCACTCTCTGCCTAAAGAACCTACCTCTGACATCTCCCCATACCTTCATTCAATCACCTTAAAATTATGACCCATCGTAATATTCATTTCCGCCCTGGGAAAACGTCTCTGTCTATCCACTTTATCTATGCCTCTCATCATCTTGTACACCCATATCAAGTCACCTCTCATCCTTCTTTCATCCAATGAAAAAAAGCCCTAGCGCCCTCAACATTTCCTCATAAGACCCGCCCACCAGGCTAGGCAGCATCCTGGTAAATCTCCTCTCCAAACTCTTTAAAGCTTCCACATCTTTCCTACATTGAGGTGACCAGAGGAATGCCATATTCCGAGTGTTTTCTAACCAGAGTATCAGAGAGCTGCCGCGTAACGTCACGGTTCTTAAACTAAATTCCCCTGCGAATGAAAGCCAACACATCATACACATTCTTCACAACCCTACCAACTTGGCTCGCAACTTTGAGGGATCAATGGGCGTGGAACCCAAGAACCCTCTGTTCCATCACACTACCAAGAACCCTGTTATTAACCCTGTATTCTGCATTCAAATTCGACTTTCCAAAATGAATCACTTCACACTTTTCTTGGTTGAATTCCATCTGCCACTTCTTTGCTCAGATCTGCATCCTGTCAATGTCCCGTTGCAACCTACAATAACCCTCCACTCTGTCCACAGCTCTACCAACCTTCGTGTCATTGGCAAACTTACTAATCCACCCTTCCACTTCATCATCTAAGTCATTTATAAAGATCACAAAGAGCAGAGGTGCCAGAACAGATCCCTGCAGAACACCACTGGTCACCGAGCTCTAGGCTGAAAACGTTCCATCTACTACCACTCTCTGCCTTCTATTGGACAGCCAGTTTTGAATCCAGACAGCCAAATTTCCCCGAATTCCATGCCTCCTTACTTTCTGAATCAGTCTACCATGTGGAACCTTATCAAATGCCTTGATAAAATCCATATACACCACATCCACTGCTCTGCCTTCATCAATAGGTTTTGTCACATCCTCAAAGAATTCAATAAGGCTTGTGAGGCATGACCTGCCCCTCACAAAGCCATGCTGACTATTTCTAATGAAACTGTGATTTTCCAAATAATCATAAATACTATCTCTCAGAATCACCTCCAATAATTTGCCTACCACAGAAGTAAGACTGATCGGTCTGTAATTCCCATTATTATCCATATTCCCTTTCTTGAACAAGGGAATGACATTTTCCAACCTCCGATCATCTGGTACTACGCCAGTGTACAGTGAGGACGCAAAGATCATTGCCAAAGGGGCAGCAATCTCTTCTCTCACTTCCCGTAGCAACATTGGGTATAACCCGTCTAGCCCAGGGGACTTATCTATCCTCATGTTTTTCAAAATTTCTAGCACACCTTCCTTCCTAACATCAACATCCCTCTGACTCCGTGCACAAGTTCCCTCCACTATTCCTGTTTGGCCCTACCTTCACTCTGGCCCTCCTCTTGTTCCTCACATAAGCATAGAACGCCTTAGGGTTTTCCTTGATCCTACCCATCAAGGTTTTCTCATAACTGCTTCCAGCTGTCCTAAGTCCATTCTTCAGTTCCTTCCTGGCTACCTTGTAGACCTCTAGAGCCCTTTCCGATTCTTGCTTCCACACCCTTAAGTAAGCTTCCTTGTTCCTCTTGACTAGATGTTCCACATGTCTTGTCAGCCAAGGTTCCTTCACCTTCCCATCCTTTCCTTGCCTCAGTGGGACAAACCTATCCAGTACTTGTAGCAACTGCTTCCTAAACAACCTCCACGTTTCTGTCGTGCATTTCCCTGAGAACATCTGATCCCATTTATGCTCCACAGCTCTTGCTTAATAGCATTGTAATTCCCCCTCTCCCGATTAAATAATTTCCCATTCTGTCTGTTCCTATCCTTCTCCTGAGTATAGTAATGATCAGGGAGTTATGGTCACTATCACCAAAATGCTCTCCCACTGAGAGATCTGACAACTGGCCTGGTTCATTGCCAAGCACCAAATTCAATATGACCTCCCCTCTAGTCAACCTGTCTACATATTGAGTCAGAAATGCTTCCTGGGCACGCCTGACAAAATCAGAACCATCCAAACTATTTGCACTTCGGATGTTGCAGTCTATATTAGTGAAGTTGAAGTAACCCATGACAAAAACCCTACTACTTCTGCACCTTTCAAAAATCTGTCTCCCAATCTGTTCCTCAGTGTCTCTGTTGCTACTGGGGGGTCTATAGAAAACTCCTAATAAAGTGCCTGCTCCTTTCCTGCTTCTAACTTCCACCCACACTGACGCAGTGAATAAAGCCTCCTCCACGACCTCCCTTTCTGCAGCTGTGTTACCATCCTTGATTAACAATGCCACTCCCCTACCTCTTTTACCTCCCTCCCTATTTCTTTTGAAACATCTATACCCCAGAATATCCAACAACCATTCCTGCCCCTGTATTATCCAAGTCTCCGTAATGGCCACAACATCGTAGTTCCAAGTGCTGATCCATGTTCAAAGTTCATTACCCTTATTCCTGATACTTCTTGCACTGAAGTAGACACACCTCAACCCGTCGCACTGACTGCCGCTTTGCCATTTCAACTGCTTATCCATCCTCACAGATTCTCAACTTGCTCTATCTGGCTGTACACTGGCTACCACATCCTCTGATCTGTAGCTTCGGTTCCCACCCCGCTGCCAAACTAGTTTAAACCCTCCCGAAGAGCTCTAGCAAACCGCCCAGGATATTGGTGCCCCTCCAGTTCATGTGCAACCTGTCCTTCCTGTATAGGTCCCACCTTTCCCAGAAGGTATCCCAATGATCCACATACCTGAAACCCTCGCTCCTACAACAGCTTTGGAGCCATATGTTCAGCTGAACTCGCTTTCTATTTCTGCCCTCACAAGCCCGTGGCACTGGTAGTTATCCTGAGGTTACTATTTTGCTCGTCCTAGCTTTTAGCTTCCATCCTAACTCCCTATATTCACTTTTCAGGTCCTCGTCCCGTTTCCGAGCTATGTCTTTGTTATCGATGTATACCACGACTTCTGTCTGCTGTCCCTCCCCCTTAAGAATCCTGAAGTTTCGATCCGAGACATCCCTGATGCTAGCACCCGGGAGGCAACATACCATCCGAGAGTCTCAATCGTTACCACAGAATCTCCTGTCTGTTCCCCTAACTATTGAAGCTCTTATCTTATTGCTCTCCTATTCTCCCCACTTCCCTTCTGAGTCACAGAGCCAGGGTCAGTGCCAGAGACCTGGCCGCTATGGCTTTTCCCTGGTAGGTTTCCCCCTCCCAACATTATCCAAAGTGATACACTTATTATTGATGGGAACGCCCACAGGGGTCCCTGCACTTTCTGCCTATTCTATTTCCCCCTCCTGACAGTCACCCAGCTACCTTTGCCTTGTAACTTGGATCTGACAGCTTCCCTATAACTCCTATCTATCACTTCTTCAGCCTCCCGAATGATCTGGAGTTCATCCAGCTCCAGCTCCAGCTCACTCATGTGGTCTGTGAGGGGCTGGAGTTGGGTGCACTTCTCGCAGGTGAAGTCAGAAAGGACACTATTCGTGAGTCTTAGCTCCCACATCCTACAAGAAGAGCATGCAACTGTCCTAGCTTCCATGCCCTCTACTTTAGATTGCCAAAAGAGAAAGGAAAAAAAAACCTTTCCTTTCCACCCCTTTTGGTTTGAGGAGGAGGATGGGTTGGAGACACTACACGTGTAGTGTTTTGGGTTCAGCCAATGCCCGAATATAATCATTCACATCCCGGATCACGCTGTCACCTTTCCCACCACTCAAATCAAGAAGACGGCTGACTCACTAGGTAAGTTTTTTTTTTCAGGTAAATCCTACCTTCCTGGCTGTCCCCTGGCTGGCACTAAATCAAAATTTAGCTATTTTGCTAGTGGAGACGAAGTGGTAGTGCTACTTTCAATACAGGTAAACCTTTAAAAGCAAGGTTTCGTCGGTCTGTTCAAATCTAAAGGAAATTGAATGAAATGAGTTATTTCAATCAAATTACCAAATAAGAAGAAAGATCACTTTTGTCTCAAGTGATTATGGCCAAAAGCTATTTTGATAGGGAAAACAAAAGGAAAATGTATTCTTTGGTGCAACACACAGTGAAGTATCAAGTTCAGATGGAAATGAATTGGGAATTCTTCAAATTAAATTGAACAACGAGGAAGTTCCAGAAAAAAGGATATATTACTGAGTTACCTTCCAGAGTAAAGTCTAAATGACCTGAAAAAGTTATTTCAAGCACATATGGAGCTTTGTGGGAAAATGCTGGAAAGTACTAAACTAATTATGCATTTTTTTAAATTCAGGAAATGCTGTTTCAAATAAGGAACATGCTTATAGACATGACCCTCTAAAATTCTCAAAGATTCAAAAAGACATTGAACATATGCTGAAAGAAACATAGTCGAAGCGGGTTGCAGCAAATGGAGCTCACCCATAGCAACGGCGCCAAAACCAAATGGTTTCCAATCACTCTGTGTGAACTATCACAAAGTCAGTGCATTGCAAAGTCTGATTCATATCTTATTCCATATTTGGAAGACTATGTTGAGAAGTTGGGACAAGCAATGTATATTTCTAAGTTTGACTTCATTCGGAAGATACTAGGAGGCGCCTTTATCTGAATGAATGAAGCCAATTTCGGTTTTCGTGATACCAAATGGACTATACCAAATTAAAATCAGGCTATTTGGTGCAAAAAATGCGCCAGCCCCAATAAAGCGGTTTTTAGATTATCCTGTTCTGTGTTGTACATCGATGACCTGTGACGCATGAAAGGAATATTTGCAGCTTCTGTCGGAAATGCCTTGGTGATAAATCTGGCTAAAAGTGAGTTCCTGGTTCATGTCATTGGACATGGACTGACTGCCCAAAACATGTGAAAATAAAGGTCATTCGGGAGTTTACAATACCATCGACAAAGAGGGCAGTACTATGATTCCGGGAATTGATTGGGTTTAATCAGAAGTTAGTACTGAATTTTAACAGTGTAGTTGCTGCACTGACTGATTTTTTGAAGAAGTGCAGAACATTATATTAGACAGCACAACGTCAGAGGCATTTGACAACCTAAACGTTGTGTTAAGAATTGTCCCAGTGTTAGCCACGCCTAGTTTCACACAGCCATTCAAGGTGGCTATCAATGGGAGGGATGTGGGTGTCAGTGTTGTACATTTGACAGAATGCTCCTGAGATACTGAAAACGAGCACAGTCTGTTGGATTCTCCTGTTGAGCAGCCTTATCAGTTCTGGTAATCGAGCTAACTTCTTCCAAAATCCTCCGAAGTCGTATTTCACTACCACCCTAAGTTGGATGTTCTTCTTCCTGTTGAGAATTTGTTCCAATGTGATTCTGAATTCAGGTGCAGGGAGCGAATCAACTATTCTTGGAATCCTCATGAATCACTTCTCCTTACTGCTCTCTGTTAGGTATTCTTTCTGCTGTTGAGCGTTTGGCCCTCAATGATCTCCATCTCAGCTATGTTCAGTGAACTGCGCTCACCCAGAGTCTACGTCACTTCCTTCACATCATGATCCGCTTTCTCCAGCTGAGCACCTGATGCTCCACGAAACCAGCCTAAGCTGTGTTCAGAGAGTTTTTTTTTCCAGAGTTCTCTTCAGTCACATTTCTCTAACACCCTCTGTTGGGTACTCTTCCTCTTCTGTAATTTCGTCCTCAGATGTAGTGAGCAAGCTGCCTTCTTCCAGAATCCTCATCAGTCATTTCCTATAACTGCCTTTGTTTGAATGATCTGCTTCCTGCTGTGCCACTGGATAATCCATGATTTCCTATTCAGTTTTCTTCACTTAGAGTAGTCCTCAGTCACCTCACACTATTGGCCTCTGTTGAATGTCTTTCCTTCTTCTGAACCGCATTCTCTGCTATCCCTCTTAAGTAGTGCTGACTGAGCCATTTTCTCACAGAATCATCCTGAGGCACTTCACAATGCCACCCTCTGCTGGATGCTATTCATCCTGTTGAACTCCACTCCAAAATTTATTGTTCAGTTGTGGTGAATGAGCCAACTCCACCAAGCATCTTTCTCAGTCAATTTTATTTCCTGACTTCTGTTAGATGCCCTTGCGCCCATCAAGTACTTGACACCTCCATGAGCCCCTTCTCTGATTCTGTGAAGACATTCTCATGAAGTCCTCTGCCAATACCTCTGAAAACTTCGTACTCCTCAATGAGATAACCCTCAACCTCCATCGCTCTGAACAAACTAAATCCAGTCTCTCCTCACAGCTGAGAAGTTTCATTCCAGCCAATATCTTGCAAAATCTGTTTACAAACACCCCAGTTTAATCCCATCATTCTGATAATATGATGACCAGAACTGCACACAGCATTCCATCTGTGGCCTTACTGAAGTTCTATAAATTTGTAATAAGACTTCCTTGCTCCTACATGCTGTGCCTTGACTGGTGAAGACACGAATCCTGTACGCCTTCTTCACCACCCTGTCAACCTGTGCTGACATCTTCAGGGATGCAACGACTTGTACATGTACTTTGTTCCTCAACATTCCTCTGGGAACTACCATTTATCCTGCATCTCCTTCTCTTATTTGAACTCCCAAAATGCATCATTTCACACTCGCAAGGATTAAAATCCACCTGCTGTTACTCTGCCCAATTTACTGGCCTATCGATATCAGACTGTAGCCTGAGACCATCCTCCTCAATATGAAAAACATTATCAACTTCCGTGTCATCTGCAAATTTACCAATTCTTCCTTTTACATTCATATCTAATTATTAATGTTCCAAAGGAACTGTGCTGGGACTTCTGTTGTTTATAATATTTATAAATGATTTGGATGAAAAGGAATGTTGTCTGATTCATAAGCTTGAAGGCATCACAAAACTTGGTGGAATTGTGAACAGTGAGGAAGATTGTCAAAGGATACAACAGGATATATTTCAGTTGGAGAGTTAGTCAGAGAAATGGCAGATGGACTTTAACCCAGATAAGTATGAATTTATTTATTTTGAAAGGTAAAATAAAAGAGGAAAGCATACAATGAATATCACAACCCTTTGGAGCATTGATATACATATGGATCTTTGTATGTAAGTTCATACCTCCCTGAAAGTGACAACACAGGTGGGGATAATGGGTAAAGAAGATATGTGGAAGTAAAACAAAAGTTGCTGTAAAAGATCAGAAAGTCTGGCAGCATCTGTAAAAATCAGAGTGAACGTTTCTGGTACAGTGACCCTTCCTCAGTTCCGAGGAAGAGTCATAGAATTCCTACACCGTAGAAACAGGCCATTCGGCCCAACAAGTCCACCTTGCCCCTCTAAAGAGCATCCCACCCAGACCTACCGCTCCACCCCGGCATTTCCCATGTCTAACCCACCTAACCTAAACATCCTTGGGCACTATGGGCAATTGAGCATGGCCAATCCACCTACCCTGCACATCTTTGGACTGTGGGAGGAAACCGAAGCACCCGGAGGAAACCCACACAGGCACGGGGAGAATGTACAAACGCCACACAGACAGTCGCCCGAGGCTGGAATTGAACCCAGGTCCCTGGCACTATGAGACAGCAATGGTAACCACTGAGCCACCATGCTGCCTGAAACAGATTGGGGCTCGTTTTGGATTTGAACCCGGAGCATCTCACATATCAACCCGGTACAACACCCTAAGCGAGAATCATGCCCCTAGCCCAAGGAGTCACCACAAGTCACTGGATCCGAAATAGTAACTCTGAGTTTTTTCTTCACAGATGCTGCCAGACGTGCTGAGATTACCCAGCAACTTCTGTTTTTGCTCCTGACTAGTAGCATCCACTGTTCTTCCAGTTTTTAAAGAAGGTATGTGGCATGATTACCTTCATCGGTCAGGATAAGACTATGAAAGTTGGCAAGTCATACTGCAACTGTCTAATCATTAATTACATCATGTTTAGAGTGTTGTGTGGTGTTCCAGTTGTCACGCTATAGGAATGATGTGGATTCTTTGGAGAGGGTGCACATGAGGTTCACAAGGATGTTGCATTTATTGCAGTGTGTTCACTTTCACAGGAGGTTGGATGAAATTAAGCTTCGGAGGTTAAGGCGCGATTTGCTCAAATTACATGAAATTTTGAAAGGCTAAGATGGATAATTGGCGTGTTTTGCCCCAGTATTTAAATGCCAAACTCTTGGGGCAATAGGTTTAAGATGAGGCAGGAAAAGATTAAAGGAGTTGTGTGAGGCCAGTGATTTTTTTTTACAGAGGGTGATAGGTACCTGGAGAATACTGCCAAGGTGGTGGTAGAAGCAGATTCGATGACAATGTTTAAGAGGCATTTGGATAGATACATGAACAGGCGGGGAATGTCGGGACATGGATCATATGCCCGGTTATGGGATCAGTTTAGAACGCCATCATGGTCAGTACAGACAACGGTATGCTGAAGAGCCTGTTCCTGTGCTGAACTGCTCTAATTTCTGTGTTCCAGGTGGTGTTGTCAGTATGCCACGTCTATTATATGTATAAGACGTGAAATAAATACCATACTGCCTTTTTTTGTTTGTTTTCACCCGGTCTTTCCTTTTAGAATATATGCAGACATGCTCTCTCATTTAAAATGCGTGTAAATTGGTCTGGTTGATTATTATTTGGATTATATGAATTACAGCAAAATTAAATATGACTTCACTTTGTGCTTGCGAACATCGGGAGAGATATGCCACATGGGAAAACTTAAATAACCTACAAACTCTTTGTGAGTCTGGGCACAAACCTTGACAGCAGATCTGCTTTAAAGTGTAACTCACCAGCCACGTTCATTGGCATAGTTTACCTGACAAATAGATAAAATGTTGCATTAAATTGTCTGGAAAAGCTGATCAATAGAAAAGCTTTGCAGATAGGAGTGTTACAAGGTGAAAGTGGTACAAGGCACCTAAAAACTTATTTCATAGCAATTCGCTTTTCTACTTTCAATCCAAAAAGGGAAAATAAGATTGAAAGTATAATTTGCAGGAAAACACGAGGTAAGTGTAAAACAGTGCATTGATATCTGGATTCTTCAATCCCAGACATGGAGGGGAAGTGGACTTTTAGCATTAAGGATGAAGAGCTTTTGGAATCCTACAGAATTTATCGTTGCTGCAAATATGGACATGCTTGTTCCTTTTTCTTTTGTTTCTCTACTTCTTTGAAGAAACCATATGTCTTATTCACATATACCTCTACAAACTGTTTGTTGTGTCGTTAAATTAATTGGCAATTTCATATAAATATTATTGTAATCTTCAAAGTCTTTGATTGTTTTTGCATTTTGAGACTGTAGACTGAAGTCACTTTGAAACACAGGGTTTTATAAGGATGGTCGCTTTCCTTAAAAGTAAGGAATATGATACAATTTTTGAACTCTGTTTGCCTCCATGTCAGATCAGTGCACGTATAGGTGAATTGGACCCGAAGGGCTGTTTACAAGTGTACCTGAATTGTTTGTGAACTGAAGACCAGTGATAAATGACAAAGGTCCTCAGCATGCCAACAACAAAGTGATTGATTGTCATTCAGTTGAACACCTTGGGCTGTCAGCCCGAGAGAGATTAGCAAACCAGACCAGAAGACATAGAAGTAGACCTGCATTTAGCCAAAAACTTTGTCTCTACATTGATCAACTTTAAAACGGAATATAAACAATCTCGAGACACAAACCATGCCCTCCACCTCTTCAGAAACTTCCAGTTCCCTGGTCCCCAGTGCTTCAGTTTTACTTTGGACATGTAATCCGTATACATGTCCATGCCCCACAAGGACAGCTTATAGACCCTCAGTTTTCCGTCTCCAACAGATTCACCCAGACAACCTACCACCAAAACAAACCTCCACCTCGCTGAATTAGTCCTCACCCTCAATAACTTTCCTTCAATTCTTCTCACTTACTACAAATCCATTGGGTGGCCAGGGACACTCGCGAGGATCTATGCTCACCTGCCTCTTCCTCGGTTATGTCAAACAGTCCCTCTTCCGTACGTACACTGTTCCATAACTCTTCCACCGTTACATCAATGACTACATTGGTGTCACATCCTCCACCCAGACTGAATTGGAGCAGTTTACTGACTCCACTAACAACTTCAAACCTGCCCTCAAATTCACTTGGTCCATCTCAGACATCTCCCACCCCTTTCTTGACCTTTTTGCTTCCATTTCCGGCGATAGCTTGTGGACCATCATTTACTATAAACCTATAGACTCCAATACTTACCTGGAATAAACCTTCTCCCACCTGTATCCTGCAAAATCTCCATCCCGTTGTCCCAACTCCACCGTCTCCATTGCATCTGCTCTGATGAAGAGACGTTCGACTCCCAAGCATCCTGGATGCCCTCCTATTAAAATCAACATTCTTCTCCCTCTCTGTCATCCAGACAGCCCTGCAGCCGACTTCCTCCACTCCCCGCTCCACAGCTCCAACCCCACCCTCCAAATACAGTATAGATAGGGTCCTCCTGGTCCTCACTTTCCACCCCAACAGCCTCCACATCCAACTTAACATTCTCAAACACTTCCCTCAAGTCAACTTAGATCCCGCCACACAGAACATCTTCCACTCCTCACTATTCTCTGCTTTTCTCAAAGACACACCTTAGTTTGCGCCACGTTCCCCATCAACCACTCCACGTACCCTGCTACATTCCCCTGTAACTGCAGCCCGCACAACACCTCCCTCGCCTCCATCCAGGGTCCTAAACAGTCCTTGCAGTTGAGACAGAGTTTCAGCTGCATGTTTTCCAACCTAATCTTCTGCATCTGGTGTTCCCGATGTGGTCTACTCTACATCACTGAGACCAAAAATACAGTAGCCCCCCACTCCCCCTCCAACATATCTATCCTCAGCCTCCTCTAGTGTCTCAGTGAATCAGGTCACGAATTTGAGGAACAACACCTTATCAAGCGCCTGGGCACTCCACAGCCTGAAGGATTTAACACTGAGTTCCCTAATTTCAAAAAGGCTTCCCACACATCTCCCGGCTCCCTTTCCAGCCCCACCTCCTCCCTTTCTTTCTACTTACTCATCCTGCCTTCCAGCTACCAAACGGATTCATCCCTCCTATTGACAAATCAGGTCGTACCGACTACTGGTATCCAACTATCACCACCATACCATTGCCTCAACCCACTCTCCTCTGTCTTTCTCTACAGCTCCCCCTAACCCCACATCTGTCCTGAAGAAAAGTAATAACCGAAACATTGACTTCTCCTTTCCTCCTGATGGTGTCTGGCTTGCTGTGTTCTTCCAGTTCACCGTTGTCTCCTTTGGATTCCAGCAACTGCAGGGTTTTTTTTTGTTTAAAAGCAATTTTGACTTTGAATTAAAAATGTCAGAGACGTTCAATAAGTGACACAAATACCCTGCACCAATTCCAAACTGGAGAACTATATAGAAAAATGAACTTAGAGGAGAAACTATTCAATGAGCAAGAACCAATCTTGCAGCAGACACAGTCAGTATGTGTAGTTTTCCTTCTGTTTTCTCTTTGCCCATGCCATGAGTTTTTTTTTCCTTCAGTTTGCCTACGTCTGCGTAAGAAGCGAGATAGAATGTTGTTAGAAGGTGTTTTGACTTTTGAATTGTACAGTTTACTTCATTTTATTTTACTGTTTATGATTTGCTAGATTTGAATCAATTGTAATAAATTGTGACTCAGTTAAATGGAGAAACATTGTGTACTTTCTAAGAACATCAGGCAATTTGGGACTTTGCACATTTCTTTTTAAAACATTTACTGCTGTGATCATTACAGGAATAGACATGGGGGATTGGAGGTGTTGTTGATTTCCAGCATGCTATGTCATTGATTCATGATATTTTTGCATTACATCAGCCACAATGCACTTTGTATATCTTGTTCCCAGAACATTAATCTGACCTCTTCATGAACTGTAGGTGGCATCTTCACTGGTTTAGCAACATACTCACGAGTGATGTCCACATCATATAAAAGCATTAAAAAAAAACTCAAGTAGTTCCTTTTATACGAACTTGAATGCTCACATATGTTTGCGCTTTCTTTTAGAATGTAAGAGGCATCTATTAATCAGTGAATTTAAGCATTATTAGAAACAATGTCATTCTTCCCTTTTAAACATGGAACATTGTAATTACGTGCAAATTTGAACAGTCCCGCTCATGTGTTGAAATATACCATAAATCAATTGAACTACTTCAATGATCTGTACCAAAATGTAAATAAATATATATTGAAGGATAACTTTTCTTATTCAGAGCAGCTAGTTTTATTAATTCCACTTGAAAGGGCAGGAAACCGTTGCAAAACACTCAGTGAAAGGATATGTGACTATATTCTAAACACATAGCTAAGCAGAGAGTTGAGAAAATTCAGGATCCTTGAGCACCAGCATATAACTAAGGAGAGATGTGCAGCGAGAATAGTTGCATGTGAAATGATGATCACCTGGGGAAGCATTAGAGTCAATGCTTAACTACAGGCCAGTGGAAAACATGGAGGCTAATTAATTAAAATTTTGATTTGTGTATCATGGCCAAGACAAAGCGTCATGCAGCCAATGATGGCATTGAAATGGCATTACCCCCGAATACGATAAATTGACAAGCACATTTTTGCACGCAATTTGGATAAAACAGTAATTCGTGAATAATCAAGAGTTTAATGATGACAATGTGAGATGGAATACTTTTGTACAAACACTTGGGACAATTCACGTGCACTTGGAGAATGTAATGTTTTGTGGCATTTTGTAACAACCTGAAAGTATAAGATGATGTCTCCTTGTAATGCCTCATCCAAAAAAATGTAACCTGAAATGTACATTGTCCCTGCAGTACTGACACTAACAATGTTTTCAGGAAATTTTGGTGTCTGTAAAGGTGTATGAAACTTTGACCTTCTGCATCAAAAGCCAGACATCCACCCACTAACTTTGATTTGATATGCTATGAGGCGACGCCAAAACACGCATGGTAGATGCAGATTAGGGTATTTCATGGAAAGCAGTTGTGAAACCTTTAACTTTTTTTGTACAATTTTGCTGCTGTAATTGGTGACTGTATTTCTAGAGCAAGCAAACCTCAAAATCAAACTACGCTCGCTCATAAAACGAAATAAAGTACTTAAAATTTTAAAATCAGCATTATGCAACATTTTCATTCTTATGTTGGACCGCAAACCGCCTTCTAAACATATTGAGACTTTTTTCTCTCTATTGGCCTTTGCAGGTATATCTGTGTGTGGACATAACGCGTAAACAGGAAACCAAAAGCGATCATTTGCACTGTATTGCAATTTCCATGCAGCTATTTTTAAAAGTGACAAATAATTTCAAAAGTTAGTATCTCCTGAATGAAATTCACAAAAGCACATAGTTATTGTGAAGCTGACAGCAACAACCTCAACAACTGAAAATGAATATCTTCACTCTATGTGCGGTGGCCCATCTTTTTTCAGGTTCGATTTTCATTCTCCCATCGTATATTGCTGGCAAATTGGGTGAAGAGAATATTGATGTTTAACATTTTACAATATTGAAGAACTAAATTATCAAGGACAATCAAAATGGAACAAATTTCTACTGATCCTGAGCAATAATGGGAAAACATGGTCTGTCGTGTTATTGGCAACTGGACAGTTCTTTGCTCATAATTGCCACCCCGAAATAACGAAAACTGCTTATCTCAATTTAATGTCAGGGTCTTTTGTGGTCTTATCCTTTGAGCGGGTTTGTCTGCTGTGTTTCTTAGATTAAATGTAAACGGTCATTCTTCATTTAACTTTCTTTTTCCATTCTTTCTTTTTTTTATTTATTTTCATTTATCTTCCTTCCTTCCTTTCTTCCTTTCTCTCTTTCTTTCCTTTTTTCTTTCTCCTTTTCTGTCTCTCACCATGTTGAAGAATCTCACAGTATGACCGGTAATCTTTGACGGTGCTTCCCTCAGTTTACAGCTGGATGCTGCTATAGTTATTGTTTTTATTTTCTGTGTCTTTTCAGAGTTCGTATGATATGTGTTTCTTTTTTCTCAGTTATTGCCTCCCAGACAGTCTTCCCGCAGACCCCACCAATCCAGAGTGATTCTGTTGGAAGTACCATTAAACTGCGTTGCCACACAGGTTGGCTTGCGAGCGGAGCTGTTCTCTGGTACAAACAGCATCTGCGAGAACATCTACAGTTCGTTTATACTGTGAGAAATAACTTCCCCAAACAACAAAGATATTCAGGAGAAATTAATAACGAAGCATCTATTTATTCTCTTGTGATTGAGAATGCTCAAAGGAATGACTCAGGTCTGTATTACTGTGCAGCTAGAAAATCTTATGGAACGCCCCTCGTTTTTGGAAATGGCTCGAAATTGCTCATAGCGGGTAAGAAATAAAACCCAATCTGATAGTCTAGCATAGACCCACGAATAATAGTCGAATATTAATTTTAACATTCCTCCCAATCTCATCAGGTCCATCAAACACACTGATGTTATCCCCACCAAGGAATGACATTTTTCAGATGGAAGTTGTCCCATTGATTTGCTTAGTTAAAAATGTCAAATCCAAAACGCTCGACATCCATTGGAATACTTCCACATGGAATGCTGTGGTTTGGATGGTTACATGGACAATGGACGCCACTGGGGCATACAGCATCATGAGCCATATAAGAGTCCCAATAGAAGTTTGGAAGCATGGTGTTGTACATGGTTGCTCAGCTCAAAACAACTCGAAGGAAATTCTTACCAGTGAAAGTGTTTCACAAAAGAAAGGTAACTATTGAATGTCACTTTACTTTTTGTCATAATGCCCATGTGTATTATTAGCAATATAAAACGTTATATTCCAAAAGTTTCCTTGCTTGTGTTCAGGTTTAATTATCTTACAGTTTATGACTTTCATGCTGCTCATGGTTCTGATGTTGTATTTTCTACATCATTGACCCCATCTTTTGCACTTTTAAATTTTGTTGAATGGGATTCGGACATGCAATTTTCATTTTGTGACTTTCGTCTTACTGCGTCTCAATACTATTTGTGTTTCAAGGAATTTGTAACTCATTAAAGGATTATTTAGCTCAGTAGGTAAATGTAGATTTTCCCATATCCCTCCCAAACTTAATAAACGTAATCAATATGTATATCTTCATATCCCTTTCCCCTGAATTTTGTCAAGGAATTATTACGCTAGCATTCCTTCAACCATAAACTGTCTAAATACAGCACATCCCAGATCATCTTTTTGATCGTGGTTTCAATATGTATAGCTTAACGGAACACAAAAGTTCACCGCAAATTCCAAATGAACGTATTGGTGAAACTATTATCATTGTAGCTATTAGATTAGTTTTGCCTCAGTATTGGAAAATTCTTATCTAATTCTGTTTGATTAAAGCCTTAAAGTCTCTGCCAGACCAACACTTTTCCTTTCAAAAGCAAGAAGTTTATGTTTTCACAATCTTTTCTGAGTGACGCACCATTATATTCCAGGATCATCCTCAAAAATTGTTATCTTACTTTCCGCAGGATATATCAATCTTTTGCAAAACTAAGTACAGAGACATCCATGGTATTCCAATTTTTATGACATCAATGTTAATTCGGGAGACTCCACTTCCTTTAATTGCAATGCTGTCCTTCATATAATGAATTTTTTTCTTTGACATTATTTGACCTTAATGTTCACATCAATGCGAGTGACTTTTCTTGCAGTCATTTGTTAATATATACAGGCAAATCAACTTTATTGCTATTCACTTGGATGAGGTAGTTCAAGGCTTAATGCAAGCTCCTTCATATGCCTAAACAAAAATGGAATGAGAAATGAGGGGAAAAAAAATGCTAAGTGGCCATAGCCCAGTAAGCCTGTAGTGAATGCTGGAAAATGCTTATTAATTCTAAACTAGAACAAAGAACAATACAGCGCCAAAATAGGTCCTGCGTCCCTCCAAGCCTACACTGACACAGATTGCCTGTCCCTACTAAAACTGTCTTCAATTACAAGATCCTAATTTCTCTGCCCATTCAAGTATTCGTCCAGGTGATTTTTTTTTTTGTCAAGCTACTATTGTGTCTGGCAGTGCGTTCCATGCACTGACTACCCTTTGTGTGAAAAACCTGCCTGGCACACGAATTTTAAACTTCAACACCGCACCATCCCCCACGAACCTTGAGGCCGTGTCCTCTAGTAGTGTGTCCTCTAGTAATCTTATAAACTTCTATCAGGTCGCCCTTCAACCTCCCGCATTCCACTGAAAACAAGCACAGTCTATATAATCTTACTTCATAGGTAACATACCCTATTCCAGGCAACATACTGGTAAATCGTTTCTGTAAACCTCCCCACAGCCGCCCTCCCCAGGCTTCCTTCTGGTAGTGTGGTGACCAAAACTGTAATCAATATTCCAAGTGTGGCCAAACTAAAGTACTATAAAGATGGACACTACTTGTCTATCTTTTGCCTCAATTCCCCGTCCAATAAGGGCAATCATACCATAAGCATTTTTACGATCCTGTCTATCTGTTCTGCCATCTGTGATCATAGAAAATAGAACAGTACAGCACAGTACAGGCCCTTCGGCCCACGATGTTGTGCCAAACTTTCACCCGAAACCTAAGGTCTATCCAACCTCCACCGCTACCTTATACTATCATCCATAGGCCTATCTAATAGCTGCTTAAATGCCCCTAATGAGGCCGACTCCACTACACTCTCCGGCAATGCATTCCACGCCCCTACCACTCTCTGAGTAAAGAGCCTACCTTTGACGTCTCCCCGATATCTACCTCCTTTCACTTTTAAACTATGTCCCCTCTAAAAGCTACCTCCATCCTAGGAAAAAGTCTCTGGCTGTCTACGCTATCTATACCTCTGATTATTTTGTACACCTCTATCAAGTCAAAATCAAGTCAGATCTGCGAACCTATACACCCAGATTCCTCTACATATCAATGTTACTAAGGGTTCTGCCATTCACTGCATAATTTTCAACTGTACTTGAATTCATCACCCCACGTTTATCTGAATTAAACTCTATCGGCCAATTTCTGCCCATGCCTCCAAATCATCTATATTCTGTTGTATCCTTTGACAATCCTCATCACTATCCGCAACTCCACAACCTTTTGTATCGCCCAAAAACTTAATAATTAGACCAGCCACGTTTTCTTCTAAATCATTTATGAAGACCAACAACCGCAGAGGCCCCTGCACTGACCCCTGTAGAACACCATTAGTCACAGCTCACCATTCAGAAAAGCATCCCTCCACTATTACACGCTGTCCACTATGACTAATCCAGTTCTGTATCCATCTTGCCAGCTACCCCTGATACCCTGTGACTTCACCTTTTGTATCATTCTTCCATGACGGGCCTTGTCGAAGGCTTTACTAAAGTCAATGTAGACAACATCAACAGCTTTTCCCTCAACAAACATCTTTGTCACCTCCACAAAAAACTCAAGTTAGCAAGGCACAACCTCCCTCACTCAAAAACATGCTGCCTATCGCTAATAAGTAGATTTGTTTCTAAATGTGTATAGATCTTCTCCATGTAAATCTTTACCAATAACTTGCCTACCACGGATGTGAGGCTTACAGATCTGTAATTTCCTGGAAGTTTTGAGAACTATAAATGAGAAGGTGCAGCTTGTTAAGGAGAACGAACACTAATTTGTGAAACTGAAGCCGTCTTCAATGTCGTGAACTTAGAACAGTACAGCACACGATATGTGCCTACATGATACCATTCCAACCTAATCCCATCTGCTGTATATTATCCGTATCCCATATGTGCCTGTCTAATTTTATCTTAAGTGTTGATATTGTCTGTCTCCGCTGGCGGATCATTCCAGTCATTTACCACCGTCTGTGAAAAAAAAAGTCACTTTGAACATCTTGAACATCTCCTTTAAACTTTCTCTTATTGACATTTCAAACAATTGTATAGGTAAAGTTTAAAGTAGACGATATTTGTTCGAAATTCCAGCAATCAATGATGTCTAGTCATGCAAGTCAGTATATACAAACAATAGGGTATGTTCTGAAAAAGATGCGAGGAATTATGCGAGAGAAGTTAAATCTGAGACTGAACGTATAGAATTGGGATAACTGCATATTGCTGCATTTGGAAAAAAATGTTGAGATTTACCACTCTTGGAGGCAAAGGGGAATTTGGATTTGACACGAATAGATACAGGCAACTGAGGATAAATTCTAGTAAAGGGATAAAATTAGGATTCATATAACAAGGAACCACGAGCACATAGAAAATAATAGAACGTCATTCTCTGCTCTACATGTCAAAGAAATGTTGTTGCATTCTCAAATCTTATTGCATTTGCATATGTTAGTCGTCCCTCTCTCTGACACATACGCACACACACATACACACACACCGTACACTCACGTGAGTGCTTTCCATCATTCTACATGTTTTTTTTTTTCACCGGGCTACCACATTACTCCCCATCCCCAAATATGTTTGTTGGTTTTGGTGTGTTTCTATTAGTTTTCTATAATTGGAAATTGATGCAGATTATATATTTTCAAGTAATCTCTTTTTTTTTCTTCAGAAGCACTACATCCTGTTTGTCTTTTCAAGATTTACGGGAGTTTGTTAGCGATAATCTTCCTCCTTCTTGTACTGACTATTATAACGGGATGGGGATTCAGGAATCGGCATTCAGGTATGGAATGTTTTTCCTGGTGGAAATCCATTGGGATCTATATCCCTGTCTTTGCATTATTGTGCTATGTAATTGCTGCACCTTAGTTAACCTGACGGAGATGATACTTTATGACTTATTAACTTTGTCTTTGTAGCAGGAAACTGGAAAACTGATGTGCGACCACGTGGGCAAACACAGGAGGTAAGTGCTTAATATATTTATTTCTCATGTTCTTTTTATTATTATTAATATTCATTCACAGAATACCAGAGGGCAGTTAAGTGTCAATTACATTGCCATAGGTTGGGAATCACAAGCAGGCTGTCAGTTATAGATGACAGTTTTCTTACCTAAAGGGCATTATCACTTGATTTAATTTGATTTATTATTTTCACTTGTACTGAGGTAGAGTGATTTGTTTTGTTTTTGAGTGCTCACCAGACAAATCGTACCTTTCATAAGTGCAGTAGCATAATAGAACAGGATTCAGAATATAGTGTTCCAGCGACAGAGAAGGTGCAGAGACAGATCAACTCTAAGATTTGAGAAGTCCGTTCTTAAGTCTGATAAAAGAGAAAAAGAAGGTTTGTTAAATCTGTTGGCACATGTTTCCAAACTTTTGCATATTCTGTCCACGGAAGCATATGGACGAGAGTGAAACCAGGGATTGGAGGGCTGTTTGAGTGTGTTAGCTATTTTCTCGAGGTAACAGGAAGTGGAAATGGAGTCAATGGAAAGAAGGATTGTTTTTGTGATGGTCTGCCTGTGTTCACAACTTGATGTAATTTCTTGTGTTCTTAGACGAAGCAGTTGCCATGCCAGGCTGCGAAAGATCTGGATAGAATGCTCTCAATGGTGCATTTATTCAAATTAATAGATGTCATAGTTGACATGCTGAATTTCCTTAGCCTTCTGGCGTGCTTTCTTGACTGAAGCAATGTGAATGGACCAGAATAGATTCCTGGTGAGGTTTATTCCCAGGAACTTGAAGCTGTCGATCACTTCCACCTCAACAACACTGATACAGACAAGTGCGTATCTTCCACTTCAATTCTTGAAGTGAAGCAAAGGGTGTTTCCTAACAATTGGAAATGGATGTTTGGTCATCATTAGACTCTTTATTCCATTTTTTTTTTTGGATTCACGTTAAACATTATACCATGGTAGATTTGAACTCAGTCAGGACATTACTTCGGTTTGCAAAGTAACAGCCCAGTGATAATATCACCAGGACACAACCCTTCCCCCCACCCCACCCCTCTCCTGGAAGTGCATGATTTCTTTTCTCTGGTTTATTTCAATGAACGTTTTAATGTTTTAGACTACAGCAACCTCACGACGCATTAAAAGTGAATAGTACAAAAGAGCCTTTTCTTTTAACCATCACTTCTTTTTCAATTCATTCAAGTGATGTGAGCATCGCTGGCTGAGTCAGCATTTAGCATATAAGAGAATGAAATAGAAATTTATTGCCACAAGTACCTTTATACGAAAAAAATACGTCAAAATTTTTTGCAAGTGTCCCCAACGCAGAACCTCCATCAGTGACAGAAGGCATAGATAGTAAGAAAAATGTAAAATTAGACAAAGTTCATTACAGTGTAGTTAACAGTTCCTGGGCTGGCCAGAAACCAATTAATGAATGATGGAATAGCCTGAAGTCGGAGCCTTGGTGAGACCACCATTCTGGCACAAGAACAGCACACTAAGCTGCTGGAGTACTGAGCCAGAAACCTCCGCCAAAGAAGACTGTAGGACCTTGACTGCCACTCCTGTATGAGACGCCTACTCCTGGATGAGGCTATCTGCCAGGCAATTCGAATAACTGGAAACCAAAGATCAAGACCACCTCCATAAGACGATGATACCTCCACGCCAGGACAAGACCGCCATGCTGGAACAAGACTGTTACTCCAGCAGACTGCTGCACTGTGCTGAGATCACCACTTCTCCTTCAGGCACCTAGGCCTACCTGCGGACCTAGAGCCTTGATCTAGCTTGCGAGTTGGGGCCAGGGAAGTCAGCCTGGAACCTGATGCTCTCTTGCTGGGAGATATCAGTCTGGGGTGGAGCCATGATTGGCTTGTCCTTCTGTTGTTGCCACTGCGCCTGCAACCAGAATCTTCACATTCATCTGCCATTCTCCAGATTTATAAAAACAGAAAACAAAGATAAAAGAGGGGAAGGAAAATAAAAGGAAAACAGCTAAAGCAAAAAAAAAGGGAAGGAGAAAGAAAGCTAACTCTGCTGAAGCCCACGTCGTTGAGAGAAACCCACACATCGTTAGGGAGAAAGTTCACCAATTCTAACTAGCAACACTGAAGATACAGTGATATATTTCCACGTATGAATGATTAGTGATATGAAGGGGAAATAGCAAGTAACAGCGTTTCCATGTTTCTGCTACCCGTTTCCTTCTAGATGGTAGCAGTTACGCGTTTGGAAGATGCAACATGAAGTGCTTTGGTGATTTTTTGTTGTAGCCCTTCTTTGTTGATAGAACACACTGTTGTTACTGAGCAGTGAGACACAGAATTGGAAGCTTGATGTGGTAAATGTTGAGAAGAACGCTGAGCTCAAGGAAGCATCTAGGAGCAGAGAGGATAGTCTCAGAACATGGGTTGCCCATTTCAGAACTAAATGAAGACGAATTTTGTTTTTGTTTTTTCCTGTGGTATGATATTTTGGAACACTTTGCCATATAAAGCTGTGGAGGCAGAGTCTGTTTGCATGTTTAGGGCTTAGAAAGATAAATTCTTAATCAGACGGGAAATTCAAGGTTATTGCAAAAACACGGAAATATGTATATCAGAGATATTAGGAACTGCCAATGCTGGAGAATCTGAGATAACAAGGTGAAGAAGGGTCCAGAGCCGAAATGTCAGCTTTCCTGCTCCTCTGATGCTGCTTGGCCTGTTGTGTTCATCCAGCTCGACACCTTGTTATGAATATCAGGAATGTCTGTTCAGCCAAATTCCTATTGACTGGCGCAGCACATTCCAGCATCTGAATGGCCTACTCTTATTCCTATTTATTATGGTCTTACACTCTTGTTTCTTTCGTAGAAACTGTTTGTATGTGGTTCTGGTGCCTATGATGTGGGATGGTTTGGCAGGATGGTGACGAGTTCTTTATGCATTGTTGGAACATTACCCATTTCAGCGCATTGGGAGTATTCCATCGCACTCTTAAATTGTGTCTTGTAGATAATGCACTGGCTTTGCTCAATAGGACGCGAATTACTGAATGTATTGATGCCTGGTTTATGACTTAATCTTTCAGCACAGTAAATATATGAGAAGTCCAGTTCATTTTCTTGTCATTTGAAATTCCCAGGATGATGATAGTGGGTGTTCAGTGATGGTGAAGGTATGAATCTCGAAGAGAGTTTTTTTTTCTTTCTGAAGATGATTAATGCCAGAAAATTGTGGCATGATTGTTACTTGTCAATTTTGCACCCAAGCATAGATATTATCTGAGATTTGTTACATGTGGTCATGGACAACATCAGTATCTGAGGAGTCACAAATATTGTGGAACCTTGTTATTACATTAGCAAATATTCTGACTTCTGACTTCATGATGGGCATAAAGTCATTGATGAAGAAGTTGAAGTCAGTTGGGCCAAGGATACAGCACTGTGAAACTCAGTCACAAATGTTAGGGTGACATGGTGGCTCATTGGTTAGCACTGCGGCCTACACATTCTCCCTGCGTCTGCGTGGGTTTCCTCCTGGGTGCTCTAGTTTCCATTCACGGTCTAAAAATGTGCATGTTACGGTGGATTGGCCGTGCTAATTTACCCATGGTGTCGAGGAACCTGTCGGTTAGGTGGATTATCCATGGAAAATGCAGGAATACAGGGATAGGGAGAGGGGTAGGTTTGGGTGCGATGCTCTTTGGAGCAGTGGTGTATACTCGATTGACAGAATAGCCTGCTTCCACACTGTAGGCATTCTACGTTCTGGAGTTGATGTGATTGATAAATAAGTTTAAATTATATGTAATCCAGGATAATTTATAAATTGGATCCAAAAGAAGAGACACAGACTGGTGATAGATGGTTGTTAATGTGACTGAATGTCCGTGCTCAATTGCATGACACAGCAATCAGTCTGGGTCCTTTCTTGTTTGTGATGTGTATATATAAACGATATAAATGAGAAGCCTTAGTGATTGCGGAACTGAAAATAACTTCATACACAAAAATTGGCCAGGTGGTTGACAGTGAGGAAGAATCAGTTAGGTTACAGGAGGATGTGAATGGATTGGTCAGAACAGCAGATCAGTGGCAGCTGGAATTTAACCCTGATAAATGTGAGCTGATATACTTTGGAAGGAGTAACAGAACAAGGGAGTACTCATTGAATGAGTACTCATTGAATCACACGCTGAAGCTTAGATGAACAGAAAGATGTAGGTGTGCTTCTCCACTGATCCCTGAACCTAGCATGATAGGTTACTACTGCAGTTATGAACTCATAAAGACACTTACGATTATCAGTCGTGGCATACATTATAAGAGCAGGCATATTTTTACAGCTGTGCTGAACCTTGTTTGTGGCACAGCTGGGGCATTGTGTTCTGGTTTTCGGAAGGATGCGAGGAGGTGTAGTTAGGATTCCCCAGGATGTTCCCTGGATTTGAAAATTTAGCTATAAAGAGACACTGGATTTTTGTTGTTGTTGTTGCTGTTTGCAGCACATGATTTGAGGGTAGACCTGACAGAGATATGCCTGATTAGGAGGGGTATAGGTAAGATGGATAGAAGGCAGACATTCTCCTGAGTTGAAGGATCAAAAGAAAAACGGTGCACTTTAATGTGAAAAGCAGGGAATTTAGAATGGATTTGAGGAGGGGTGTAAACAACACCCAAAGAACACTGGCTTAAGGACTGCTCTGCCTGGGGTGGGGGCTGGAGGTGGTGATGGATGCTGAGGCAGGTAAACGTATAAGCTTTAAAAGTACTTGGATGAACACTTTGAACGTAATCATATCCAAGTATGTGGGCCAAGTGGGACTAAAGAAGAACTAGTGGAGTTTTGACGGTACAGATTTGATAAGCTTAAAGGCCATTTCTTGTACTGCGCAATTCTATGATTTTATGAACAACACGACACACTTTTAGAGGTGGAAATCAGGAAACACCTCACTTCCATTTTTATAATATTTTCTGATGAAGGCCTTTTCTGATGAAGGGTCTAGGCCCGAAACGTCAGCCTCTCTGCTCCTATGATGCTGCTTGGCCTGCTGTGTTCATCCAGCCATGCACCTTGTTGTCTCGGATTCACGAGCATCTGCAGTTCCGATTATCTCTGATTACATTTTTATAATGTCGTCTTTCCATTGGAAATAGTTGTATACATACCGCTATACAGATTGGGTATGATTTGATTGATTAGTTGGTTAGAACTAAGGATTAAATACACAAATACTACCCTGGAGATTCTAAAATCACAATGCTCTCCATTTTCCTCCTTAGACTGTCTACGCTCACTTGACATTTATTGAAGATCCGAAGTTCTGATGGAAAAGAGAAGGAAGTATTTAGATGTATATGTGCATGAGCAGTATGTAACCAAGCCATTGTCAAAATCCCTGTGCTGGATCTGTCACCTTACGTGATACTTTTATTCAAGATGTCACCCCATTAATTTATATGCCACCATAAGCGTTTTAGGAATTGAGGCCTAGGTCCTGACCATCATCGGATAAAATTCTTTACTGTTGCACCATCCAAATCATTCAACCTATTTTTAAGCTTAAACTTACTGTCTCAACCACACTGGTATGTTGAATATGTTGATCAAATTTACCACATCACAACACAGCACAATTGCATGAATGACAATTAAGTACCTCTCCATCTTTTGTTCTCCCAAGACTTACAAACCAAAACTATAAAATGTTTCTTCATGCTATATATGTTTTCCATTTCTACCTGCAACAACGGATGGTTTCTCTGCACCATACCAACGACAACTGACTTCCTTTCCTTGTAATATAAGAGAAGAAGGAAAAGAGAAAACTAACTTTCTTCCCACCCCTGAACCCCATCCCGCTTGCTCCATCAGTGGAGAAAATCTCATCTGGCCTTGAATCCATTTCCCTTCTGGACACGAATGATATTCGAAACTATTGTGAATTAGTATGCCTTCTCAGTCACCCTTATATGTGTTCAACACTCCAAACTCAATTTATTATTTGGATGACTAGTGCTATACATAAGCATGAAGCTACCGCATGATTGTTGTCGATAATAGGGCGTTCGATTTTTAATTTTATACGTTACTTAATATTTGATTGTGTAATCTGGCATTTTAATCACTTTATCCAACTGACAGACTGCTACCAAACATCTGCTGTGACCCACGCCCACCTCTGTTCCTGCACATTCTTCAATTTTCTTCTATACTGTATTTACACACGCAGTTTCACGATCCAGAATAGTGTGCACCATTTCTGGATTTATGCAAACTTTTCAATTTCTATCACACAGGCAATCAATAACTTCTCCTATATGTCATTACACAAATTATCAATGTCAGCGTTCATTCCCATTATAGCTTCAATGTACATTCTTATTCCCTCTTAATTGAATCTAGAGAAAGTAACAAATATTTCTAAAAGCAATTAATGAAGCTTTAACCCTGAGGACCCCATTGACATTAAACATGAAGCAATTTAATTTGCAATGGTGATTTCTTTTTGAAAATAAGAAAATTTCAGATCCCAATTTCAACAGCCTCTTCAACTGAATCTTCGTCAACGATCTGTGTCCCAGTTTGAACTGTCCATGAGTTATAATTAAAATCACACAGACAACATCTCAAGAAAAAGCCTCATAGCAAATTTTCACTTCCTCATAACTTTTCATTAAGTTAAGCAAGAGTGAGTCGTTAACAAATTGATGCATATTTTTCCAGATTATTCCAACATTCCTAAAATAAAGTTTTAAGCTGCCCTCAAGAATTCATTTGAATAATATGCCCAAAATGGAAGTTGAACTAACTAGTTTTAAATAAGTCAAATGATTCCTTCTGAAGTACACAACTGTCATTTATGAAGTATCACTAAATTGACCCTTAACCATCACATAACAGTGTTTTAGTGACAACAGATGCACAGTAGATGGTACTGATACAGCGAAAAATTCTCCAGGACAGTTATTAATGGGTAATAAATTCCAGTACTCCCAGCATCTTCCCATAAACGAAGATATTTTAAAAGATCATTCGATATCATAATGTTCCTATTTTCTTTACTGCTTAGATATGATTGTGTGACTTCAAAAACTCACTGAAAAATGTGCAATGCAAATAATTTTTACAATAATTCAAATAAACATTTACAATTTGAGTCAAGCATAATTTGTAATGTCATGGGTTTGTTGTTCTAAATAAATATAACTATAATCTGAAAGCAATTGGTGTGCTGTTTTGAACAAATAGCAGTGCAAAATTATGGAACTGATGTGCATTGTTGTAAGTGAGGATAAAGATCAACACATCTACACAACACATGTACATCAGCAGTTAAATCAGCAGTTGATGTTCTAAATTGGAGAAAGATGAACTTTAATTGTATTCGACAGGAACTTTCAAAAGTTGATTGGGGAGGACTGTTTGCAGGTAAAGGGATGTCTGGCAAGTGGCGACATTCAAAATTGACAATAAGGCCAGCATGTTCCTGCTAGTCTGAATGGCAAGGCTGGAAGGAGTCGGGAATACTGGATGACAGGAGATATTGGTGTTTTGGTCAAGAAAAATAAGGAGGCATATGTCAGGAATCGGTAGCTAGGGTCAAATTAACCCCTTTACGGGTTAAAGGCTTTACAGGGTGTAAGAGTACATTTTAGTGGGAAATCAGAAAGTAAAAAGAAAAGAATATTAGATAGCTTTGTCAGATAAGTTAAAGGAGAATCTAAAGAAGTTCTTCAGTAAGAGGTTGTTGACTTGCTCACCGAACTGGCTTGTTTTTGTTTAGACGTTTCGTCACCATGCCAGGTGATATCATCAGTGGAGCCGCCAATGAAGCGATGTTATTCTACTCCGCTTGGAATTTTTACTGTCTGATCTGTTGTGGTGCCTACTGTCATTTCCGGTTTTGATCTGTACGGGTTTGTATATGGGTTGCAATTCTATATGTTTGTTGATTTAAGTGTGGGTGGAGAGCCATGCCACAAGGAATTCCTGTACGTGTTTATATTGGCCTGGGCCACTATGTTTACTTTGTCCCAGTTAAGTTGATGGCCTTCATTGTCTGAATGTACCAATATTAAAGGGAGTTTGTTGTGCCGTTTTGCTGCTAGCTGATGTTCATGTATTCTAATGGCTAGTTTCCTTCCTGTCTGTCTGATGTAATGTTTGTGGCAGTCGTTGCATGGTATTTTGTAAACCACGTTGGTTCTGCATGTTGTGGGAATTGGGTTTTTAATCCTTGTAAGTGTTTGTTGTAGAGTCGCTGTAAGCTTGTGGACCACCATGATTCCTGGTGATCTTAGGAGTCTTGTCAGTTCCGATATGTTCTTGGTTTAGGGCAATGTGGCCAGTGTGTTAGGTCATACTGAGTCCTCCTGTTATTATCTGTTTTGTAGGCATCTATGGATGAAGTTGTGGGGATATCCGTTTAAAGTAAGGATCTTGCATGAGTGTTTTTCCTCTTCCCGGCATATTTCTGGAGTGTTGCAGTATGTCCTGGCTCGTTTGAATAGTGTCCTAATGCAGCTTTGTTTGTGGGGGTTGGGGTGGTTGCTGTGGAAGTTGAGGATTTGATCTGAATAGTTTGTTTCTTTTTCTGTATACTGAGGTTTGGAACTCCCCGTTTGTCAATCGTTCTACTTTGACATACAGAAACGTAAGTTATTTGTTGTTTTCTGCTTCCCGAGTGAATTTGATCCCTGTGAATACGCTGTTGAAGAGGTAGTCGGTTGCTTCTAATTTGTTGCGTTTAATAATGACAAATTTGTCGTCTACTGGATCCACAGTATAGGTTGAATGTGGGGGAGGGTAGTTTGTTCTAGTCTTTGCATGACTGCTTCGTTGCCAAAACTTTAAAGTTCTACTGTATATTAAGGGCAAAAGTGTAATTAGGGAGCGAATAGGGATAGTCAATGTGGTTTTGTGCAGAGGAAATCGTGTCTCACAAATTTGATTGCATTTTTTGAAGAAATAACCAAGAAGATAGGTAAGGGTAATGCAGTAGACGTTGTCTACATGGACTTTAACAAGGTCTTCGATAAAGCAGAACATGGTAGACTGGTTAGGAAGGTTAGCTAACATGGAATTCAGGTGGAGCGAGAACAGCTGGATACAGAGGGTGCTAGTGCTGTGCTGGTTTTCAGAGTGGAGGGTTGTGACCAGCAACATGCCAAAAGGATCAGTGCTGGGTCAACTGTCGTTCATCATTTATGTGAATGATTTGAATGCAGATATACTCGATATTCTTCGTAAAATTGTGGATGGCAGAAGAATTGGTGCTATGGTGGACAGTGAAGAAAATTATCCAGTAGTACACCTGCATCTTGATCAAAAAGCCTGTGAGCGAAGTAATAGCACATGGAGTTTAAATCAAATAAAAGCAAGCTGTTGCATTTTGATAAGACAAACAAGGACAAATACCTACACAGTTAATGATCAGACACTGCAGACTGTTGCCGAACAGAGAGAACTAGGGAAGCAAATACAGAGATAGTAGGAACTGCCAATGCTGGAGAATCTGAGATAACAAGGTGTAGAGCTGGATGAACACAGCAGGCCAAGCAGCATCTTGACCTTGCTTGACCTGCTGTGTTCATCCAGCTGTACACCTCATTTAAGCAAATACAGAGTTCCTTGAAAGTGAGATCACAGGCAGGGTAGCGAAGAACGTTTTTAGCAAGCATGCATTCATCTGTTACGGCATTGAGGAAAGGATCTGGTACATCATAATACAGCTGTAAAAGACGTTGATTTAACGATACTATGGCTTTAAGAGGTATAAGTTGTACTGGACTTCTTTCTTTAAAGAGAGCTTTTATGACAGGGGTGCGAATTGTCTATTTGAATCCAATAAGGTGAACAGCTTGTGAGACATTGGGAATTTTGTTTTTACTTACGCCTGCCACTTGCCTTTAAAATTTAAGAAAAATGTTAGGGTATAGTCTATCTTTTTAGTGCACTTTGATGGGGTTTGGTCTGGTCCATACATTGGTAAGGCCGCATTAGGACTACTGTTTACAATTCTAGGCACTCTGCTATAGAAGGAATGTTATTCAAATGCAACAACAATGATGAACAAGATGTTACCAAAACTGGAAGGCTGGAGTTATAAGGAGATGCTGGATAGGCTATGACATTTTTTTTTCTCTGGAGGGTAGAAGGGTGAAGGGTGACCTTATAAAAATCAATAAAATCATGAGGTGCATAGATAAGGTAAATGGTCAATCTTTTCTCCGGAGTATAGCGGGGTCCAAAATTAATGGGCATAGATTTAAGGTGAAAGGGGAAATATATAAAAGATAACTGTGGGACTTTTTCTCCTCACACAGAGAGTGGTGCTTATATGGAATGAGCTGCCAGATGAAGTTGTCGAGGCAGGTGTAATTACGCTATTTAAAACACGTGGACACGCACATGGATAGGAAATGTTTCGATCGATATGAACCAAACACAGAAAATGGGATTAGTTCATTTTAAGGAAACCTGATCAACACGTAAAACTTGGGCTGAAGGGCCTATTTCAATGCTGTATATCTGTATAATTCTATGTCTCTATCTGCTTAAATCGCTACAGCACTGAGGGACTCTATAAACAAGAAAAATAAATCAATAGTCGGTGGTTTCTTTTCTTTGCTATAGATAGCCTAATTGAGCATTGATCAGTGCATTTAATATTATGAAATGATGTAAAAATTTACGTAGAAAGCATGTTGCTACATTCCAGGGAGACCTGCATCGAAAATAACATGTGAGTTCTATATAATCAATCTAATTCAAATTCCACAGAAAATTCCTCTTCAAGGAGACATTAGAATTGAAAATCAGCAGTCGTTGAGGTGAATAGCATACATGCATTGTTGGAAAACTGTGTTGTCACATGTGGAAGAATTGCATAGAAATGCGTGATCATGGACATATGTAGATTGCCGAGTACATAATATCTTGGAAATAATCTGGTGTGCCTCATCTCGGGAGCAGATGCGGCAGAAGCGAAGCAATTGGGAAGAGGGGATGGCATTCTTGCAGGAAGTTCGGTGAGAGGAGGTGTATTCCAGGTAGCTGTGGGAGTCGTTAGTCTTGAAATAGATATTGCCAGAGATAGAAACAGAGAGGTCCGGGAAGGAGATGGAGGTATTGGAGATGGTCCAGGTGAACTTAAGGTTGGGGTGGAAGGTGTTAGTAAAGTGGATGAAATGTTCGATCCCCTCGTGGGAGCACGAGGCGGCGGCAATACAGTCATTGATGTAATGGAGGAAGAAGTGGGGGATGCGGCCAGTGTAGCTGCAGAAGAGGGACTGTTCCACGTATCCTACAAAGAGGCAGGCATAGCTTGGAACCATGGGGCCATGCGGGTAGCCATGGCCACCCTCTTTATCTGGAGGAAGTGGGAGGAGTTGAGGGAGAGGTTGTTAAGGGTGAGGACGAGATCGGCTAAGCAGCCCTCCACTTCTTCGTCTCCCGCAGGCCCAACCAGTCCCCCTTCGCTGACACCCTTATCCGCTTAGCCGAACTCAAAAACGCCCTCAAAAGCATCTCTCGTGTTTCCTGCAACTCAGCCCTCACACCCCGTTCTCGCATTAACAACAAAGACAGAATCCCCCTCGTCCTCACATACCACCCTACCAACCTCCGGATTCAACGCAACATCCTCCGTCAGTTCCACCACCTGCAACCTGACCCCACTATCAAGGACACTTTTCCCTCCCAACTCTTATCTTCCTCCGGAGGGACTGCTGTCTCTGTGACACCCTCGTCTGCTCCACACACCTCACTCGTCCCACCACCCCCGGCACTTTTGCCTGCAATGGCAGGAAGTGCTACACCTGACCCTACACCTCCCACCTCAGCCCCATCACAGGCCCCAAGAAAACCTTCCTCATTAAACAGATGTTCACTTGCACATCTGCTAATATGGTATATTTTATCCTCTGTTCCCGATGTGGCCTCCTCTACATCGGGGAAACCAAGTGAAGGTTTGGAGACCGCTTTGTGGAATACCTACGCTCGGTTCGTGACAAATGACTGCACCTCCCAGTCGTGAACCACTTCAATTCTCCCTCCAACTCCTTGGACGGCATGTCCATCCTGGGCCTCCTCCAGTGCCACAACGATGGCACCCGAAGGCTGCAGGAACAGCACCTCATATTTCACTCAGGAACCCTGCAGCCCAATGGTCTCAAAGTGAGCTTCACAAGCTTCAAAATCTCCAAACAACCGACCTCATCCCAAAACCAGCCCAGCTCGTCCTGCCTCCTTGACATGTCCATCTTTTCTCCCACCTATCCGCTCCTCCCACCTTACTGACCAAACTCCACCCCCAACTCCTACCTACCAGCCTCAGCCCCGACTCCTTAACCTGTCCGCCTTTCCTCGACTGACCAAACCCCATCCCAACTCCCCACCTGCACTCACCTTTACTGGCTCCGTCCCCGCCTCCTTGACCTGTCCGTCTTCTCTCCACCTATCTGCTCCTTTAGACACCTTCCATCATCGCCTCCCCCCTATTTATTTGAGTCCCCTTCCCCCACCACATTTCGGAAGACGGGACCAGACACGAAACCTCAGCTTTCCTGTTCCTCTAATGCTGCCTGTCCTGCTGTGTTCATCCATCTGTATACCTTGTTATCTCAATTATCTGGAGAAGATAGCTTTTGTTTATATTTAAAAGTGGACAGGACCTGTAAATGGACCTAGTTGACATTTTCCTTGCAGAAAGACAGAATAGACAACGAACGTTTCCCTGATATAATTTTTCTGTGTTAGCTGCAGACCTCAGAAACTTTGTTAATTGAGAAGAGAATATTTCTGGTATCTGCAGCAATTTGGTTTTGCATAAAGAATCTTATATTCTTTCTTAAAAGATATTGGGAGAAATAAAGTCAGTCGAGTAGAAGTTGAGAATCTGGACTGTTGCAACAAGAGATGTTCCAATGAAACTGGCCCTGGTTTTAGAACATAGAACGTAGAATATAGAGCAGGACAGCATAGAACAGGCCCTTCAGCCCACGATGTTGTGCCGAACTTTTACAGTAAACCTAAGGTCTATCTAAACTCCACCCCTACATTATACTATCATCCATATGCCAATCTAATAGCCGCTGAAATGCCCCCTAATGAGGCCGACTCGACTACCCTCTCCAGCAATGCATTCCACGCCCCGACCATTCTCTGAGTAAAGAACCGACCTCTGACATTTCCCCTATATCTACCTCCACTCACTTTAAAACTATGTCCCCACGTAATAGCTACCTCCACCCGAAGAAAATGTCTCTGGCTGTCTACTCTATCTACACCTCTGATCATTTTGTACACCTCTATCAAGTCACCTCTCATCCTTCATCGTTCTAAAAAGAAAAGCCCGAGCTCTCTCAGCCTTTCCTCATAAGATTTTCCCTCCATTCCAGGCAACATCCTGGTAAATCTCCTCTGCACCTTTTCCAACGCTTCCACATGTTTCCTGTAATGAGAAGTAGACCAGAACTGGACACAATACTCCAGATGTTGCCGAACCAGGCTTTTGTATAGCTGGAGCATAATTTCACGGCTCTTGAACTCAATCCCTCTATTAATGAAAGCTAACACACTATACACCTTCTTAACAACTCCGTATCCACCTGGGTGGCAGCTTTCAGGGAACTGCAGACGTGACCCCCAAGATTCCTCTGCTCCTCCACACTGTCGAGAATCTTTCCGTTAACCCTGTATTCTGCTTTCAAATTTGTCCTTCCAAAATGGATCACCTCACACTTTTCAAGATTAAGCTCCATCTGCCACTTATCAGCCCAGCTCTACATCCTATCAATGTCCCTATGTAACCTAGAACAGCCTTCCACACTATTCACAACTCGACCTACCTTCATATCGTCCGCAAATTTACTAATCCACCCTTCCACTCCTACATCCAAATCATTTACAAAAATCACAAATAGAAGAGAACCCAGGACAGATCCTTATGGTACACCACTCGTAACTGAGCACCATGTTGAATATTTTCCGTTCACTCCCACCCTTTGTCTTCTCAGGGTCAACCAATTCTCAATCAAATCTGCCACATTTCCCCCTATCCCATGCCTCCTTAGATTCTGCATGAGCCTACCATGGGGAATCTTATCAAACGCCTTACTTAAATCCATGTATACCACATCCACTGCTCTACTTTCATCCACGTGTTTGGTTACCTCTTCAAAGAATTCAATAAGGTTTGTGAGGCATGATCTACCCCTCACAAATCCATGCTGACTATCACGAATCAAACTGTACCTATCCAAGTGGTCATAAATCCTATCTCTCAGAGAACTTTCCAATAATTTGCCAACCACTGAAGTAAGACTAACTGGCCTGTAATTTCCGGGGTGTCCGTATTCCCTTTTTTGAACAAGGGAATGACTTTTGCGTCTCTCCAGTCTTCCGGCACTATACTCGTGGACAGTGAGGATGAAAGGATCATCACCAAAGGCCCTGCGATCTCTTCCCTCACTTCCCATAGAATCCTTGGATAAATCCCATCAGGCCCAGGGGACTTTTTTATCTTCAAGTTCCTCAAAATTCCTAGTACATTTTACTTACTGACATCCACCTACTCTAACATACCAGTCTGTTTCACACTGTCCTCGTCGACAACTAGGTCCCTCTCAGTTTTGAATACCGAAGAAAAGTATTCATTAAAGACCTCTCCTATTTCTTTAGGCTCTGTGCACAAATTCCATTTACAATCCTTGATCAGCCCTACCCTTTCTCTGGTCATTCTCTTATTCATCATGTACGTGTAAAAATGCCTTGGAGTTTTCCATGATCCTATCTGCCAAGGTTTTCTCATGCCCCCTTATAGCACTCCTAAGCCTTTTCTTCAGCGGCTTCTCGGCTAACTTGTCTCCGTTTTGAGCCTTTTCGGTTCCGTGTTTCCTAAACCTCATATATGCATCCTTCTTCCTCTGAACCAGTCGTTCGACCTCTCTTGAGAACCAAGGCTCCCTCACTCGACCGCATCTTCCCTGCTTGCTCGGGACAAACATATCGAGCACACGCAGTATGCATTCCTTAAACAATCTCCACATTTCAATAGTGCTCTTCCCTGACTGCATCCGTTCCCATTTTATGTTACCCATTTCTTGCCTAACAGAATTGTAATTACTCTTCCCCCAATTATAAACCTTACCCTGCTGTATGTACCTATCCTTTCCCATGACTATTGTAAAAGTAACAGAGTTATGGTCGGTAATACCAAAATGCTCTCCTCCCAAAAGGTCTCACACTTGGCCCTGTTCTTTGCCAAGCACCAAATCCAAAGTGGCCTCTCCTCGCTTTGGTCTATCAACATACTGTGTCAGGAATCCTTCCTGAACGCACTGGACAAAATCCACTTCATCTAAACTATTACAACTAAAAAGTTTCCAATCAATATTTGGAAAGTTGAAGTCACCCATGACTACAACCCTGTGACTTCTGCACCCTTCCAGTATCTGCCTCCCAATCCGCTCCTCCACTTCTCTGCAAATATTAGGGAGTCTATAAAAAAAAAACAGCGATGTGAATGCCCCTTTCTTGTTCCTGACCTCAACCCAAACTGACTCTGTATACATTCTCGAACTGCCTTTCAGTAGCTGCTATACTAGCCCTGACTAACAATGCCATTCCCCCAGCTCTTTAACCACCCTCCCTATTTCTTTTAAAGAATCTAAATCCCGGAACTTCCAACAACCATTCCTGTCCCTGAGTTACCCAAGTTTCTGTAATGACCACAACATTGCAGTTCCAAGGACTGACCCATGCTCTAAGTTCATCCGCCTTATTTCTGATACTTCTAGCATTGAAGTATACACACTTTAAACGATGCCTGTGTCAGCAATTTCGCTCCATCGACCACATTCCTTTATTAACAACCTCACTCCCTGTTGTGTCTGTTTGAAGTCTGAATACCTCATCCTCTGAATGACAAATCTGGTTCCCCAACCCCTGCCAATCTAGTTTAAACCATCCCGTATAGCTCGAGCAAAACCTCCCTCCCAGGATATTTGTGCCCTTCTGTTTCAGATGCAACCCATCCTTACTGTACAGGTCCCACCTTCCCCAGAATGTGCTCCATTATCCACATAATGGAAGCCCTCCCTCCTACACCAGCCCTGTAGCCACGTGTTTAGCTACACTCTCTCCCTATTTCTTACCTCGTTATCACGTGGCACTGGTAGTAATCCATAGATAACTACCCTGTTTGTCCTGGACTTCAGCTTCCAACCTAACTCCCTGGACTCGTTTTTCACATTCTCAGTCCTTTTTCTACCTATGTCATTGGTAACGATGTGTACCATGTCTGCTGGTTGCTCACTGTGCCCCTTAAGGATCTTGAAGACACTTTCTGAGACGTCACAGACCCGGGCACACAGGTTGCAATATGCCATCCATTCGTCTCGTTCGCGTTCTCAGAACCGCCTGTCTGTGCCTCTAACTATTGAATCCCCCACTACAATTGCTGTCCTATTCTCTCCCCTTCCCTTTTGAGCCACAGAGCCAGACCCTGTACCAGAGACTCGGTCCCTGTGGCTTACCGCTGATAGGTCATCCACCCCAACAGTATCCATAAGTATACTTATTGTTGAGGGGAACGACCACAGGTTTTACTGCACTTAATTAGCATTCATAACTTTTCCTTTGCTTGTTGTACTTTCTCAATATCCTTCCTTTTCGATATGTCCTTTTCTAATGAAGACCACTCAGGAAAAGGAGTTTCACCCTACATGACTGCTTCCACAAATTCTGCTGTCCCAAATCTCACATCCGCAAGAACAACCAATCATGTTTTACTACTTCTCTTCCATCGCTTTTCAAATATTTATTTTGAACTGGCAGATTGCCTCAAAATTGAAGCAGTAGATTGTAAAGGTCCTTACTGTACTCGTCGCTTTTTTTCACGTGAAGTGACTTGGGGACTCCCAGCTGATGCCCACTCTTTGTATGAACCATACAAAATATGAACAAGGAACACAAATGGGCCATTTTACTCCTGGGGCCTTTCCACTGTTCAAAAAGTCAAGGCTGGTATTATTTTAAACTCAGGTCAACATTAGGCCTCAAAACCTATCATCTTTGGATATCTACCTCTACATTAAAAATTGAAATGTTCTGCGCCCATTGCCAGTTGACGCCATAAGTTGCAAAGTATCAAATTTTTTTGAGAGAAAAAGGTCTGTTTCCTCATCTCTGCCTTAAATAGGTGGCCCTTATGTTTACACTATGTCTCCCTAAGGTTTCAGAGTAGATTTGTAGCTCAGGTTGTGGATGTTGTGGTTGGTTGGCTCACCAAGCTGCTTCGTTGTTTCACAGACGTTTCATTACCCTGCTGGGTAACATCAGTGCAGCCTCCGATGAAGCGCTGTTGTGTTTTGCCGCCTGTTATTTAAACTCTGGTGTCCGTTGAGTTGGATTACCTCACTTCCGTTAAAGGTGAAGTGAGTGGCGAGGCGAGGTCCAGTAGCTTCAGCATGTTGTCTCCACATCTCCACAGACAACGTGCTGAAGCTACTGGACCCATGCATCGCCACCCACTTCACCTTTAACGGCCAAATATATGAACAGATCAACGGGACATCTTTGGGATCACCTATCTCCCGACTATCAGCTGAAGCGATGATGCAGACATTTGAAAGTGTGGCCCTTCTGCTAGTCCAACCAAAGCTATGGATACACTACGTGGACGACACCTTCATTATCATTAAACAGGCCAAACTAGAGGAGACACATGAACTAATAAAAAAACACCCTTACCGGAATCAGATTCACCAGAGAAGGGGAGAAGAAAAAACAGCTCCCATTCCTGGACGTCATGGTGAAACGCAGGACAAATGGGGAAATCCTAACAAAGGTACACAGGAAAGCCACACACACTGACCAAGTACTGAATTTCAACAGCAACTTCCCTAACACACACAAACGAAGTTGCGTGAGAACATTATTTTAAAGGACAACAACACCGCAGCAAGACAGAGCTACGCTAAGAGGAAGAGTACCTCTTCCAGGTATTCAAAGACAATGGATACCCGAAGTACTGGATCAGAAGATGCCTATGACACGAACGACACCAGGAAGGTACTACACGCCCCAACACACTCATCACGCTACTTTACATCAGGAACACATCTGAACTGACCACAAGGCTCCTCTGACCGCTGGACATCAGAGTAGCATTCAAACCCACATCAACCCTTCACCAACTGCTCACCCGAACCAAAGACCCACTCCCCACTATGGACAGTGCCAATGCCATATACAAGATTCCCTGCAGAGACTGTGGCATACATTAGATTGGACAAACAGGAAGGAAATTAACCACAAGGATACAGGAACATCAATTGGCAACAAAAAGACACGACCAATACTCACTCATCTCTATCCACATGGATAAGGAGAACTACCAATTTGATTGGGACAACACCAGGATCGTGGGACAAGCAAAACAGAGACCAGCATGGAAATTCCTAGAAGCCTGGTACTCCACTAAGAAGGCCGTCAATAAACACATAGGGCTTGACCCCCATATACATACCACTGCGAAGGAAAACCGGAAGTGATGTAATCCAGCTCAGCGGACACCAGAGGTTAAATAATCGGTGGGAAAACACAACAGCGCTTCATCGGAGGCTGCACTGATGATGTTACCCAGCAAGATAATGAAACATCTGCAAAACAACGAACCAGCTCAGTGAGCCAACCAACCACAACACTGTGTCTCCCTGTTCCAGTTTGTTCCACGAAAGGAAGTGTAGTGCCCACAGCCAATCAGATAAGCCACCTCGAGAGGTGATATGGTTTAATGTTTCAATTAACTCATATTTGACTCTTCTGTACTCCAGAAGATACAGGTTTAGTTTGTCTAGCCTTTCCTCATAAGGCAATCTGTTCATTCCAGATATTCGGCGTTAGCCACTCTGACCTGTTTAGAATACATTAAAATCCTTAAATAAGTTCGGCAACCAGCGCTCCAGATGCAGGTATAAAATGCAATGTTTACCTGAAGCATAACCTAACTAAAGTTGCATTCATTTCGTGTCACAGTAAAAGGTTACATTCTATTAGATTTACAAATTCCTTCCCCGACCTGATAACTCACCATTTGCAACTCTTGCATCAAAGAGCCCAGATATCGCTGAATACAAAGATCAGTGGAGAAGAAGGACAGGCCCTTCTGCCCTCCAAGCCTGCGCCAACACCTTTTGCTTTCCCATACTAAAATTTACAGGATCAGTATCCCTCGATTCCCTTCCCATTCAGGCATTCGCCCACGTGCTTCTTGAATGCTGCTATTGTGTCTGCTTCCACCACTTCTTCTGGCAACATGTTCCAAGCACTCACCATTCTTTGTGTGAATAAAACCTGCCTCGTGCATCTCTTTAAAACTTCCCCCCTCGCACCTCAAACATGTGTCCCCTAGTAATTGAATCCCCCACCATATTAAAATGCCTCATACTTTCCACTCTATCCATGCCATTCACAATCTTAGAAACTTCTTTCATGTCGCCTTCAACCTCCTGTCTTCCACTGAAACAAATACCGTTTATTCAACATTTCTTCATAATAATTCTCCCATACCAGTCAACCTCCTGATAAGCCTATTCTGTACCCTCTCCAAAGCATCCACATCTTTCTGTAGTATGGTGATCAAAACTTACGCAATATTCCAAGTGTGGCCTAATTAAAGTTCCATAAAGCTGCAGCATAACTTGTCTACCCTTATACTCATTGCCCCTTCTAATGAAGGCAAGCATGTCATTAGCCTTTTTTTAACTACCTGTGCTACAACATTCAGTGATCTGTGGAGCTGTACTCCAATCCCTCTACATATCCATATTCCTAACGGTTCTGCCATTCACTGTTTAATTCTCGCATGTACTTACCCTTGTCCGGATAAAGCTCCATCAGCCATTTTTCTGCCCATGCCTCCAACTGATATATATTCTGTTGTGTTCTGACAATCCTCATCACTACACGTTACTCCAACAATCTTTGCATCGTCCAAAAACTTACTAATTGAACGAGTTACGTTTTCTTCCAAATCATTTATGTAGATCAGGAAACAGCAGATGTCCAACACTGATCCCTTTTGTACCCCACTAGTCACAACTTACCATTCCGAAAAACATCCTTCTACCGCTACCCACTGTCTCCTATGACTACGCCGGGTCTTGTTCCATCTCAGAGCTCAGCAGCTTCTCAACATTTTGATAACAACTTTAATTATATGCTTCTTTTTCCATAGTAGACAATTTCATACTTTCCCTCACGTGCTTCTTATTTCATCTTCAGAGTTCACTTTCCTACCCATCTTTTTTCCCTCTCATCAGCAGTTTGGTTACCATACCTTCGACCACTTCATTCAAATTCTCTACACAATCTGTAGAGTTGACACCGAAGCAATGATCCTTGTGACACATCACTCGTGACATCCTGCCAGCCTAAAAAAAAACATGGAATCCGCGTCTTTGCTCTTACTAGCAGCCAATTTTCTATCCATGGCAAAATGCCACACCTTACACGATGTATTTTTATTTTCTGAAATAATCTTTCATGTATCACCTACTCAAAAGTCCTCTTGAAATCTATGTATAGTACATCCACTGCTGTCCCTTTAACAACATCGCAAGTGAATTAGAGTCATAAGGCCATCTCTATGGGCACAGACCATTCAGTCCAAATAGTCTACACCAAGCATGTTCCCAATCCAAACTAGTCCCACTTGCCTGCGCTTGGCCTGTATTCCACCCAAATCGTTCCTATTTATGTACTTATCCAAATGTCTTTTAAATGTTGTCACTGTACCTGCATTCATCACTTCATCTGGCAATTCATTCAATACACGAACCACTCTCTGTGTAAAATGTTTGCCCCTCATTTCCTCTTTTGAAACTTACTCCTCTCGCCTTAAAAAATATGAGCCCTAGTTTTGAAACGCCCACCCTAAGGAAAAGCTCTTGCCTTTCACCTTATCCATGCCTTTCATGGTTTATAATCCTCAATAAGGTTACACTCAAACTCCTATGCTCCAGTGAAAGGGGTGCCAGCCTATCTAATCTTTTTTTTAATCCAAAGCCTCCATTCCTGGCAGCATCCTGGTAATACATTTCTGAATCCTCTTCAATTTAGTAATATCCTTCTTACTGCAGGGCGAACATAACTGCAGACAATACTCCAGAACAGGCCTCACCAATGACATGTACAATCTCAAAATTACATCCCAAATCGTAAACATGATTTCCTTTCACCAAATATTTTTGGCTTTGCCAAGCTACATTGATGTTACCCGGAGACTTGTAATTACATCTTTATTTATAATTTCAAACATTTTCATTTTGACATATGTTAATTACCAGGCCTGTAGTTTCCTTCTTTCTGCATTCTTCCTTTAATTTTGAATAGCTATTTTACAATGTAAAGTAACCTCTATGAAATACAATGAGTTTTAGAATACTAAAAACAACGTATCAAATATTTCACTGGCTAATTTCTTTAAGAAAGAAGAATGAAATCCAACTGGAAACTTCTCAAATCGCAGGTTCAAAATTGTTCCCAGTGTTATGCCCTGGTAATTATAATTGTCTTGAGTTCAATTCTCCCTTTTGCATGATTTCTAACTATTGCAGAATTATGTCATGATACACTTTAGTTAGAATCTGATTCACTGAAACAGGCCAAAAAGCCTAGCTGTTGCTTGCCAGAGTATATAATGTTTTTTCAACCTCATTTCACTCCATCAGCTCTGTTTTAGTTCCTTCGTGCAGCTTACTATTAAATGGGCTTTTGCTGTTCATCCCAAACTTCCCTTGAAATAGTGAGTTTGGCCTTCACGTTTCTCTTTATGAAATATCATAAAAGTCAAAAGAACCTTAGAAATATGTACACATTTGGGCGCTTGATCCTGATGAACATTTAAATGGGTTTTTCACTGATCATGCATTGTAACGACATGGAAACAGGCAGCCCAACCAATAGAGCCTTTCTACTTCTGTATTCTCAACACAGTAAAATTAACTATTGAAGACTCCAAATAGTTACTCGAATGGTTACTCACCAGACTTTTATTAACCAATCCCAAACTTCATGAATAATAAGTTTTCAGATGTAGGTTTCGTGTCTTAAACAAAAGACATATGAATTTATTGGCTACAACCAACATTAGCAGAGAGAAAACTGACAGCAGGGTAAGGAGATCAACATTGGTGCTCTAAACGTGAAACATTTTTTTCATGTACATTCACACAAGAAATAGAAAGACAAATAATCATATTTCAGTGATGAAAAAATAACAAAACTGGCTAAATGTTCAAAAGCATGCATAGTTCACAGGCATGAACGTGGACCGAATAGCTGTCTGGTTTGCCTGAATCGTTTGTCAGGGTCAGTTCACCTAGGGAAAAGGAGCAATAATTCTAACTCAGCTTTCCCCTTTTTTTTCTGGTTTCCAGGAGCTGGTGTATCAGATTAAGCAGGGAGTTTTCAGATCTTCATGTGCTGTCAACATTTCGCAGAAAACATGGTTCAAACAGTAACTTTAATTCTGGTTCTGCCCCGATAGACTGATTGGCTGTCCTCTAAACATAAGTCACCATTCAACAACTTACAGTTGTTGAAGATAAGATTTCCTTCAAATTTACTGTAACCAGCTGGCAATACAGACCTCTTTTATAACCAACCACTGTTATCTGTTTAAACACAATGCTTTTCCCAAGGGTCGTTCGGCCTATTAGATATTCTAATCAAGGCGCAGGCTGAAATTATCCTCCAGGCATGGAGTCACAAACAAAGATTGCTTTATCTGTAGATAGAGATAGTAGGAACTGCAGATGCTGGAGAATCTGAGATAACAAGGTGTAGAGCTGGATGAACACAGCAGGCCAAGCAGCATCAGAGGAGCAGGAAGGCTGACGTTTCAGGCCTAGACACTTCTTCAGAAATGGGGGAGGGGAAGGGGGTTCTGAAATAAATAGGGAGAGAGGGGGAGGCGGATAGAAGATTGATAGACGAGAAGATAGGTGGAGAGGAGACAGACCGATCAAAGAGGTGGGGATGGAGCCAGTAAAGGTGAGTGTAGGTGGGGAGGGAGGGAGGACGGGATGAGGTTAGTGGGTAGGAGATGGTGCTGGGACTTGAGGTGGGAGGAGGGGATAGGTGGGAGGAAGGACAGGTTAGGGAGGCAGGGACGAGCTGGGCTGGTTTTGGGATGCGGTCAGGGGAGGGGAGATTTTGAAGCTTTTAAAGTCCACATTGATGCCATTGGGCTGCAGGGTTCCCAAGCAGAATATGAGTTGCTGTTCCTGGAACCTTCGGGTAAAATCGTTGTGGCACTGCAGGAGGCCCAGGATGGACATGTCATCTGTGGAATGGGAGGGGGAGTTGAAGTGGTTCGCGACTGGGACGTGCAGTTGTTTAGTGCAAACTGAGCGTCGGTGTTCTGCAAAGTGGTCTCCAAGCCTCCGCTTGGTTTTCCCGATGTCGAGGAGGCCACAACAGGAACAGCGGGTGCAGTATACCACATTAGCAGATGTGCAGGTGAACATCTGCTTGATGTGGAACGTCTTCTTGGGGCCTGGGATGGGTGTGAGGGGGCAGGTGTAGCACTTCCTGCGGTTGCAGGGAAAAGTGCTGGATGAGGTGGGGCTGGAGGGGAGTGTGGAGCGGAGAAGGGAGTCACGGAGAGAGTGGTCCCTCCAGAAGGCAGATAAGGGTGAGGAGGGAAAAATGTCTTTGGTGGTGGGGTCGGATTGCAGTTGGCGGAAGTGTCGGAGGATGATGTGTTGGATCCGGAGGTTGGTGCGATGGTACGTGAGGACGAGGGGAATTCTGTTTTGGTTGTTATTGTGGGGAGGGGATGTGAGGGATGAGTTGTGGGAAATGCGGGAGACATGGTCGAGGGCGTTCTCGACCACTGAGGTGGGGAAGTTGCAGTCCTTGAAAAACGAGGACATCTGAGATGTACGGAAGTGGAATGCCTCATCCTGGGAGCAGAAGCGGCGGAGATGAAGGAATTGGGAATAGGGGATGGCATTGTTGCAGGAAGGTGGGTGGGAGGAGGTGTATTCTAGGTAGCTGTGGGAGTCGGTGGGCTTGAAATGGATATCGGTTTCTAGGTGGTTGCCAAAGATGAAGACAGAGACGTCCAGGAAGGAGAGAGAGGTATTAGAGATGGTCCAGGTGAACTTAAGGTTGGGTTGGAAGGTGTTGGTGAAGTGGATGAACTGTTCGAGCTCCTCGTGGCAGCACGAGGTGGCGCTGATACAGTCATCAATGTAACAGAGGAAGAGGTGGGGTTTAGGGCCACTGTCGGTACGGAAGAGGGATTGTTCCACGTAACCTAAAAAGAGGCAGGCATAGCTTGGGCCCATGCGGGTACCCACGGCCACCCCCTTTGTCTGTAGGAAGTGGGAGGAATTGAAAGAGAAGTTGTTGATAGTGAAGATGAGTTCGGCTAAGCGGATGAGGGTGTCAGTGGAGGGGGACTGGTCGGGCCTGCGGGACAGGAAGAAGCAGAGGAAGAAGCCTAAAGGCCATCTGTATTGGGAATGCAGGTGTATAGGAACTGGATGTCCATGGTAAAGATGAGGTGTTGGGGACCGGGGAATTGGAAATTCTCGAGGAGGTGGAGGGCGTGGGTGGTGTCACGGACGTAGGTAGAGCGTTCCTGGACCAAGGGGGAGAAAATGGAGTCCAGATAGGTAGAGATAAGTTCGGTGGGGCAGGAGCAGGCGGAGGCAATGGGTCGACCAGGGAAGTCAGGTTTGTGGATTTTGGGAAGGAGATAGAAGCGGGCGGTATCGGGTTGGGGAACGATGAGGTTGGAGGCTGTAGGTGGGAGGTCACCTGCAGTGATGAGGTTGTGGATGGTTTGCGAGATGATGGTTTGGTGGTCGGGAGTGGGGTCATGATCAAGGGGGCGGTAGGCGGAGGTGTTGGAGAGTTGGCGTCTGGCCTTGGCGATGTAGAGGTCAGTGCGCCTTACCACAACTGCGCCTCCCTTGTCCGCAGGTTTTATGGTGAGGTTGGATTGGAGCTGAGGGAGTGGAGGGCTGCACGTTCTGCAGGGGAGAGGTTGGAGTGGGTGAGAGGGGTGGAGAGGTTGAGGTGATTGATGTCACGATGGCAGCTGGAGATGAAGAGGTCGAGGGAGGATAGGAGACCTTGGGGTGGTGTCCAGGAGGAGGGGGTGTTTTGGAGGCGGGAGAAGGGGTCAGTAGAGGGAGGGTTAGGCACACAGTTGAAGAAGTAAGCGCGGAGGTGGCGGAAAAACTGCTCAATGTCCAAACGTGACCGGTATTCGTTGATGTGTGGGTGGAGGGGGACAAAGGTGAGCCCTTTACTGAGGACTGACCTTTCGTCAGGGGGAGGTGTGGGGTGATGGTGATGGTAAAGACTCGGCAGGACTGAGTGTTGCTGTGTCCTCTGGAGCTGGCTGTGGAGGCGGTGGAGGGAGCGACGTCGGCGTCGGCTGTGGGCGGAGTTGCGTCGGCGGTAGTGGGCGGAGCGCCGTCGGCGGTGGGCGGAGCGGGGTAGGAGGTGGCAGCAGCGGAGACGGTCGGTGCGTCCTCAGTGTCTATGGTGTTGGCCTCGGAAATGGAGGCGGTGGCATCAGCAGCGGTGTCGATGGCGTTCGCTGTCCCGGAAGTGGTGTACCAGGCGGCGGAGGATGTGAAGTCATCCGTGGTTGCTCCGACAGTGGCCACGTGGCCGATGGCTGCGGGCACATTGTGGGGAAGGTCCTGGGTCGGGTTGGAGTTTTGGGAGGTGGAGGAAGCCCGTTTTGGGTGGTAGGCACCAGCAAGATTACTGTACTTACGGAATTCTTATCCAAAGCTACCTGAAAGTCCATCAGTCATTTCCCGCTCCTAATTTAAAATTTATAAAAGGAGAAAGAGAAATCAGCCAAGGTTCTAACAGTGTCTCGAATGAATTTTCAAATTTGTTTTTCAGGTTACTGAGAGACAGAAAGATTCTCTAGTAGTGTATATAAATAACAATTAGCAAGTCTTGTAAACAGCACATCGAAAGGACAATTAAATAATCTGGCCAGCTTTGTTATTTTCTGGCATTTATCCCTGAACTGTGATTGTTTGTCTGTCTATCTCTTGTGTGAATGAGCATGAAAAAATGTTTCGCATTTAAGGCACAAATACGAATCATCTTACCATGGTGTTTAGTTTTCTCTCAGATAATGTCATTTTTTATCTAATAAATTGATAAGCACTTTGTTTAAGATATAAAACAACTATCTTAAAATCAATGATTGTAAAGTTTCATGCATATTTATATCAGTAGCCAATATTATCCGAATCTTCATCCCGCAATTTGCTCAGCACTTATTCGTAAGAAATCAAGGTAGCACAGATCCAATTTATTAAGCTTCTCACCATTGCGTAAATGTTCATATCTCAGCAATAAATTAATCAATATTTACAGGTAAACCTGAAAAATTTGCACACGCTTGTTTTGAAACTCTTTCTGGGAGTCAAGAATGCACATGTACTGAGTTGTAACTCCTCAAAAGCATTCAACAATTCAACCTATGCATCTTTGCTCGTGTACTTAAATCATCTTACAACAAATGCAACCATATTCCTCAATATTTTATTGTTCCAAATATGAATTCCTTGTTTTCAATGTAGCAATACACCAAATATGAAATGTTTGTAGTTTTATCTTTTTTCAAAGACCAGATTTTATGTTACCATTTTGAAAGACAGTAAAGTCACACTTCCTCAGCCGACATTCAGTCTGCTGCACGTTGCATACCAATATCTTTTTTCTATAATATTTCTAAAATGACAAAACTGGATATGGAATAGTGCAGTTTATTGCGTTTTTGGTAGATTTTTAAAAACAAAATATTTAAAATGATAAAAGTTATCAAGGGATGAATAGCTAGCTATTCATTCTCCGATTTTGTAATTTCTTACATTAACAATTCATTGCATCAACGCCTCTTTAGGGTAATTTTACTATGTCATAACGGTTTTCTGGAACCAGTGACTGACAGCAGCAAATTTATTTATTTAACTATCCCAATGATAGCAATGTATTATTTCACTGATAATCTTTCTAAATGGAAGACTGAATACCGCACTGTTCATCAATCTTCATCAAATATGTAAGCTAAAGTCGCCATAGCCCCAGAAGCTGGTGCTGGTTTAACTTGAGTATTTCAATTCCCGAACTTATGAAATCTGTCCAGCGTCATCAAATCCTGTCAATTCTGGGTTGACAAATTAGTTCTTTTTGGTTGATTGCAGAAGCCTTTATGCTTATCTCAGTGGTGTCTCCCGGAAAGGTAAGTCACTTACAAGACGGATATCATTTTTCCCTTATAATGTAAGAAAGGGGGACACTGTTCAGCCAGTTCTTGGGAATAGTTTGGAGTAAGTAGATAAAGTGAAAGCATTTCGAATATTCTAGGAACAGTTTTCTTCAGATTGTAAGGGGCAGGATCAAATAAAAAAATAACATTGGTCAACGCAGATTCAGAACGTTCAAAAAGCAGAAAGCAGATTCCAATGGATTAAAAACAAATTTGGTTTGGATTGACAAAAAATGCAGGCGGGAAATAAATAAATAATGCAGTACTGCATGAATGAGTGATCTTCAAAGAGAAAATGATTTTGGCACAGTCAAGATTGAATTTCCTCAAAATGGTGTGATGGGACAGATATATCCAGAACTTGCTGCATGAAACAAAAGGCAGAAATTAAGTTAAAGAGCAAAAATTGCTTATGACAGCTCTCAGTCGAATATGAGAATGAGGACCAGGCTGAGTAGAAGACGCTCAGAAAGTAGCTGAAATGCGAAAACGTAATAATAGCAGCAATAATGGCAATGAAAGTGAAACCCGTTTTGAAATGGAATGGAGCACAGAAAGTCTTGTTTATGTGCGCCAATTAAAAAAAATGCTGGAAACGGAGTTGTAGGGGTGATTATGGACCAGAAAGGGGATTTGCATTTAGAGACAAGAAGCACTTTGGAAACGAGAAATGAAAACCTTTCGCCTGCATTTTACCTAGTATGATATTTGTAAGATTATATATGGCAAAGCTGACTTGTACACAGACCATCCGCAGCTTCTCGTCTACAACCTAAATTTCAATTTCTCCTTCTTCACACAGTTCTTAAGTCATGTTAGCCATGAGTGTGAGGTTATTTGCTTTCGAGCAAGGCAGCAATCCTTACAAAACACTAGTTTTAAAATATTTCCTTCTGATTTCAGTCCAAAATTTTAACAATCACAATGACGTGGTCTTCGCACATAACAGACAGGCTTGCTGGATTGGTGGTGTGTAAATGGAATTTCAAAAGGTATTTGACACAGTACCACACAACAGGTCTCTGTGGAAAGTCATATATAATAAATAATAGTGATAGTAGCAAGGCGACTACAATATCAGTTGAGGTGTATGATACAGAGCGTATTAGTTAATGGCAGAATCTTTCAGCATGGAAGAAGGTTCATAGGGGAGTTCTCCATTGGTCGGTATTGGGAGCCATCCTTGATTCACCTTTGGATGAGGAAACGTTCTTGTTCTGAATTATAACTGAAGAGACAGATAATTTTGGTCTACAAAAGAGGGAAAAACAGAGAAAGTATTCTTCAAGACCCTGTATTCTGCTTCAATCAATGTGTGCATTTTTCTCTGTCCATCCAGATTGTCTCATCCACAATAAATACCAAGGGAGCACAGAGAGTCAATAGAAGAAATGGGAACTCTTTACCTTCGTAGAACTATAGGCACAATTTTTGGATATTCAGCACTTACTAAGTGTCCTCCATTCAGTAGATCACAGTGTTTGACATTTCAATGTACCAGCAATGATTTTCAATTGATAACTGAGCTTGGTGAAGACCAGCTTACTGATATCGCTTCTGAAAAACACACTAATCATGAGACCTGATAAGGAAGGTTGCAAAAGACAAGTGTCATAGCTTTCGTATTCAGAGGTCCCAGAAAATATTGATTTCTAGTAATACAGAATTTACCCATCACGCTTTAACATTCACTTGAATTACGTTTGTGAATCCTGCCAAAAAAAAAAACCGCCTTGTAATTAACATTGGCGACCAACTGATTTCAACTCCTAATGTACAATCATGCCGGCAAATTTTGTTAAAGAGTTAGGAGTATGACAGGGAGTACTTTCCTTTGTCTAAGAAAGATTGTAAGGATAATCCAGCTAATTACAGGCCGGTGAGCTTTATATCAGTGTTAGGCAAATAATTAGAGAGGATTCTTCGAGACAGGATTTGCTCCCACCTGGAAATCACTGGGCGTATTCGCGAGTGACAACATGGTTTTGTGAAGGGGAGGTCGTGGCTCACTAACTTGGTTGAGTTTTTTGAGGAAGTGACGAAGATGATCGATGAGGATAGGGCAGTGGGGGTTTTCTACATGGACTTCACTAAGGCCTTTGACAAGGTCCCTCATGGCAGGCTGATACAGAAGGTAAAGTTGCAGGGGGTCAGATGAGAACTTGCAAGATGCATAAAAACCTGGCTCTGTCAAAGACGACAGAGGGTAGCAGTTGAAGTGTGAGCTTCTGAATGGAGAGCTGTGACTGTTGGCGTTCCTCAGGGTTCAGTGTTGGGACCTTTGCTCTTTGTAATATATATAAATGATTTGGAGGAGAATGTAACTGGTCTGATTAGGAAGTTTGTCGATGACACAAAGGTTGGTGGAATTGTGGATAGCAATGAGGACGGTCAAAGAAAACAGCAGGATATAGATCGGTTGGTGAGTTGGGCAGAGAGATGGCAGATGGAGTTTAATCCGGAAAAATGTGAGGTAATGCATTTTGGAAGGTCTAACCCAGATGGAAAATATACAGTAAATGTCAGAACACTCAAGAGTACTGATAGGAAGAGGGACCTGGGTGTGCAGGTACACAGGTCACTGAAAGTTGCAAAGCAGGTGAAAAAGATAGTCAACAAGGCATATGGCATGTTTATCTTCATCGGCCAGGGCATTGAGTTTAAAAATTGGCAGTTAATGTTGCTGCTTTATAGAACCTTAGTGGGGCTGCATTTGGGATATTGTGTTCAATCCTGGACACCATACTACCAGAGGATGTGGTGGCTCTGAAGAGGGTACAGAAAAGATTTATAAGGATGTTGCCTGGCATAGAGGGCATTAGGTATGAGGAGAGGCTGAAGAAACTGGGTTGTTCTCACTGGAACGACGGAGGTTGAGGGGGGACCTGATCGAGGTCTACAAGATTATGAAGGGCACGGACAGACTGGACAGTCAGAAGCATTTTCCCAGGGTGGAAGAGTCAGTTACCAGAGGGCATGTGTTTAAGGTGCGAGGGGCAAGGTTTAAAGGTGATGTACAAGTCTAGTTTTTTACACAGAGGGTGGTGGGTGACTGAAACTCGCTGCAGGAGGAGGCAGTGAAAGCAGATACTATAGTAACTTTTAAAGGGCGTCTTGACAAATATGTGATTAGGATTGGAATAGAGGGATACTGTCCCCTTAAGGATAGGGGGTTTTAGCTGTGACGGGCAGCATATTGGTGCAGGTTTGGAGGGCCAAAGGGCCTGTTCCTGTACTGTAATTTTCTTTGTTCTCTTTTTGTACTTCACCTCCTGAGTTCACACTGGTTGTTCAACATGTTCAAGGTAAATATGAAGGGTGATGGAGTGCTGCCCAGTTACCTGAATGAATGCCACTTCAGCACTACCCAAGATGCTCTACACTCTGCAGGATAAAGCAGTCTGTCTCTTTGGCACAACATTCACAAATACTTCCTCCACTATTGTACAGTAGCAGCACTAAGCCATCTAGAAGATTCAATGCAGAAATTTACAGACGTTCCTCTGATGGGTCTTTCCAAACCGACAACCATGAAAATCTAGAAGGACAATGACAACACACATAGAAATATTTCGTATAAGTTCTCCTCAAAACCAATCCTAGTACTGACTAAGAAATATATCGCTGGTCCTTCACAGTCACTAAGTGAAAATAATTGAACTTACTTCCTTTCAACTTTGCAGATGAGCAGACATCACATATATTGTAACTGTTCAATAATGCAGTTCAACACCTCATTCCCAAAAGCAATTCAGAATACGAAAAACTGGCTGAGCAAGCAATGCCCATGCTCCTGAACGATTATAAAACAACGTTCACATTCTTAAAACAATCAGCTGTGCTAAATATGACATTTGGCACAAATAGAAAATGCCATTGTCAGGCCAGCATTTGTTGCCTATCCCTAATTGCCCAAAGTGCAGTTATGAGGCAATCACATTACCATGGATTTCTCGTCACACGTAGGCCATACTGGGGAAAGATGGCAGGTTTCTTCCTTGATGCACATCCGTGAACTGTATCATTTTACACCCAAAGGAAACACTTCTGTTGTATATTCATATTATATAACAATGATAGCCACGTTATTATGCCATGAAGGATCATTCTGTACTCAGTTATAATTATGTACTTTAAATATACAGATCAACATTTTCAACTACTTTCAGTTCAATCAAAATGGTAAAAAAAAAATGTCATTTAGCATCCTCACAGTGAGAAGTTTAGTAGATTGCTGTAGCTATATGTATCGATCTTAAATATTGTTATATAGAACCAGTGAATTTGAAACACACATCTTGAGAAAACATAACCTTCAGTTATTTACCCCCTGATTGCATGAATTCAGAGATTTATTATTAATTTTCTAATTATCTCACATAAATGGAAAAATCAAACATTGTGAAAAAAATAAACTGAGCAGTTCTATTGAAGGATCAAAACTAAACAGCACTATAATGTAAAGATAGAAATGTAGAACTCAATGGCCTAAGAGCATTTGCGATCAGAATGCCAGTTTCCTGTTTCTTCATCCCATGGTGATGTTGAAGACCGTTAGAGAGAGAGTTATAACGACAAACTCACAATGTAAAAATACATGTGGTATTTTCTCGATCTGAAGATAACAAAGACAACTATTTTAAATTCACAAACGAAATCATCTGTTATTTGTAGAAAAATAAGCAGATTACAAAGCCAAAACTAGTTAATTAGGGATGCCAAGTCAAAACAAGTCTTTGTATGTTTTTCCTAATTCTCTATAACCTCCATGCAAAACGCATAGTCTAACTTGAATATATCACGAACCTTCTCTCGTAGACTGGATGAGGAACAAACATTTTCTACAACGTTGACAGAACTGAAGGACAACTAAAACAACTTGAAATTGTCGGTCTTTTTTTTCAGCAGGAAAACGATAGGTAAAATAGCTCAGTTTTTTTTTCAGTCGGGAGTCTTAATTTTTGCAACTGTTTTATGGGATTTGATTAAAGGAAACCTTTCAAATTCTGAGCCAAACTAATTCTAGAAGTTGTAAATTTGCTCACATCAATAATACATCCTGCACATCTTTAGGTGTTGATTGTAAGCTCTGATCGAACTTGGTAAATTGGAATAATTGCAACAAAGTGCTTTAAATAGTTGTTATGAGGAACTGGCAGATAGATTCCTTGATCCCGTTGGAAAAGGAACATGAGGACAAGATTATATTGATTTCATTGCAGAATTGTGAAATCATTAAGACTCTGAAGGAGACAATTGGAACCTCGTGACTGCACTGGCACTTCAAACGTGCATTATTACTGGTGCAATTCTTGTACACTGTTTCTAAATACACAATAATACAATACCCTCTTGAAGGCCTCGATTGAAATTACCTCCTCCAAATTTCAAGGCAGTGAAATTCAAAACCGAACTACACACTGTATGAAAAGGTTTTTGTTTTCCTCCCATCCTCCTGCTTCTTTGTCAAATCAATTTAAATTTATACCTTTTCAGTCTTGTTTATTTTAGGACCAGAAACAGCTTATAACTTTCAATTCTAACTATCATGAGCATGATATTGAAACCATTCATCAAATCGCCTCTTAACTTTCTTGTGTCCAAAAAAGCCAATACAAACTTATAGTCCTAGAGTCGCACAGCATAAATAAGGTCCATCTGCCCATATGTCAATGATGATCAGCAAACACCAAACTACGAAATTCGCATTTACCTGCATTTGGTCCATAGCGTATAAAGCCCTCATATTTTAAATGCTTATCCAGATGCTTCTTAAATGTTGTGATATCAATTGCCTTCACAATCTTCTCAAGCAGCAAGTGCCATGCTTATATCATCCTCTGGATGAAAAACAATTTTCTAAAATTGCTCCAGCCGTGGAAGATGGTGGAATTTAAATTCAACTTTATAGAAATCTGGAATTAAGAGTCTGATGATGACCATGAATCCATTGTCGATTGTTGTGGAAAACGCATCTGGTTCACTGATGTCCTTTAGGGGAACGAAACTGCCATCCTTACCTGGTTTGGCCTACATGTGACTCCAGACCCACAGCAATGTGGTTGACTCTCAACTGTCCGCTGTGCAGTTAAGCATCGGTAATAAATGCTGCCTCACCAGCGATGCCCTCATTCCGTGAATTAATAAAAAAAAATTTAAAAAATCAAAGTTCAGGCTGAGACCATCCTTCTCACTATCGAGAACACCACCAATTTTCGTGTTAACTGCACAATTACCAATTATATCTTCTGCTTTCAGATTAAAGTCATCAATGTACATGACAAACAGTAGGTTCCAACACCAATCCCCGTGATGCGTTGCTGCTTGCAGTTTTACAATCACAAACAATGTATCCCTCCACCATTTCCTGCTTGCAAGCAAATTTTGATCCTGTTTGCCAACTTGCCTGTGATTGCATGGACTGTTATCTTGCAGACCAGGTTTGTATCTGCAATCTTGTCAACTTACAGAAGTCCATGTAAACCATATCAACTGCACTATGCTCGGCAACATACTTAGTCAACTTTTCAAAAACAAATCGTTTTTCAGACAGTATTTCCCTTTAATAAATGCCTGTTGATTATCACTGATGAATCACTGCCTTTCGAGGATATATTCACTTTCATGCCCGTTAAAACATCTAACATCTCCTGATTATTACTCTGAACATCTTCTAAAACCTTAACACCCCAAAATAAATCCCAATGTCTTTCTCATCTGCAAATACATATTAGAAGAATTAATTCCAGATCTCATTCACGTCCTCAGGATCGATGCATGGATTGCACTGATCTCTTTGTCTCCAATAGGTTTCACTCTTTCCCTGCTAATCCACTAACTCAGAATATTCTTATAAAAAGGCTTGGGATTTTCTTTAATCCTTTCGTTAGTCTCTTTGCCCTCCTAATTTCTTTTCAAATCAACCCACCACATTATCTATACTTCTGCAGGGCTTCCCGTTCTTCAATCTAAAAATCATAGAATCCCTACAGTGTGGAAACAGGCCATTCGGCCCAACAATTCCACACCGCCCCTCAGAAGAGCATCCCACTCAGACCCATTCTGCTACCCCTACATTTCCCTTGCCTAACCCAAACATTCCTGGGCACTATAGCATAGCCAATCCACCTACCCTGCACATCTTTAGACTGTGGGAGGAAACTGGAGCACCTGGAGGAAACCCACGCAGACACCGGGAGAAAGTGCAAACTCCACACAGATAGTCACCAGAGGGTGGCATCGAAGCCAGGTCGCGGGTGCTGTGAGGCAGCGGTACTAACCATTGTGCCACCATGCCGCGCCAAAAGTTCCTCCAGCAAGAAAAAAATGTCTCTGACTATTACAATCTATTTCCTTTCACTCACCCACTTTTGAGTGTTTTTACTAATTTCCCTTCTTTAAAATGACCTGTAATTTTCTTCACAAGATTCTTACTTAACACTGTATTAAATATCTTCTGTAAGTCATGTACATCACATCAACGCCATTGCCCTCTTCGAGTGCTCATGCTATCTCCTCAGACAGTTATTTGGTCAAGATTTCAAATTCAGAAATACATAATAACTTGCATAAACTAGCCCTCATTTTCTATGTCGCTGCTAATTCAAAAGTCAAATTTTTTTTCTGGCAATATCTCCAACAGTGAAGTTATACTAATCGGTCTTTGATGACTGGGATTGTTCTGAAAGACTTCCTTGAACAGGAATCAACATGTTTACAATTTTCCAGGATTCTAGCATCTCTCCGAGTCCAGGCAAGACTGAAGTTACTATGATGTGGACGTGCTACTGGTAGCCTGGGGTGGGCAAGGTCAGAGGTCACACAGCACCAGTTCTTTCCCAACAGGTTGATTTGAAATCACAAGCTTTCTTAGCGCTGCATCTTGGTCAGATGTAGCGAAGAGATGTACATGTGCACGTAATTGATAGTCAGAGAGATCAAATGGTATGACCGAAGTGCTGATAGGCTGAATAATAAGTCTTTTCAGGGGATCAAAAGTGTCAGACCTTGTGAGTAAAGTGTCAACAGCTGAAGAACAAGAGAAGAGATGACCTATATTCTGACTAATTGAGGCAGAGAGATTACAAAATAATAAAATGAGGTGGTACTGGATACAATCCAAATGGCTGGAATAACGTAATAACTATAAGAGTTTTATGCCAAGGGGCTAACAAATGTAGCAAGTATTCCAAAACTGTACAAACTAATTAAGGTAGAGAGATCATAACAGGTTATCAATGTGATGGTGTCAAAACAGGACAGTAAAGAAGATTTTACAGGTACAGAACAATATGGTGGGATTACATGTCATGCGACATGAACCCAAGATCACGGTTGAGGCTGCCTTCATGAGAACAGATCTGGGCTGTCAGTTTCTGCTCGGCCATTCTGCATTGTTGTGTATCTCGAAGGCTGCCTTGCAGAATGCTTACCTGAACGTCAGAGGCTGTATATCCTTGACTGCTGATGTGTTCCCCAATTAGGAAGGAACATGCTTATCCGGCGATTGCTGTACGTTGTCCATTCATCCGTTTTTGTAGCGTCTGCATGGTCTTGTCAATATACCATGCCTCAGGGAATACTTGTTTGCACCGTATCCCTGAACACTACGGGCAATGAGTTGCATGAGTATCTGCCAAGTACGTGGTAGCTGGTGTTCACACTTGTGGTAGTAGTATCCATGTTGATGATCTGGCTTGTCTTGCAGAGGTTGCTGAGTCAGGGTTATGTGATTTTGTGGTTGATGTTGCCCTAAAAGCTGGGTACTTTGCTGCGAAAAATGGTTTCATCAAAGTTTTATTGTTGTTTGAAGGCGTGAAGTGGAGGCATAGAGACGACCTTGGCGAGATTTCGTTGCCATCAAGGATATGTTGAATGTTGCAAAAATATGGCATAATTTCTCTGCTCCGGGGAAGCACTGGACCATGAAGGTTACTCTATCGGTTGTGTATTGTGTCTGTCTTCTGAGGAGATCACTGCGGTGTTTTGCTGTGACACATCGGAATTCACAATCGATGAGTTGAGCTTCGTATCTCGTTATTATGTGGACGTTTTTCAGTTGCATTCCTCTTTGTCTGAGCAGATTCTGGGTAAATAGAGGGCTTGTCTGTAGGGAATGGCTTCTTTAACATGTTTAGCGTGGAAGCTGGAGAAGTGCAGCATCATGATGTTATCCGTGGGCTTGCAGCAGAGTGCGGTCCTGAGTTGACGGCCCTTGATTGAGATGTGTGTGTCCAAGAATGAGACTGACTCTGAAGAACAGTCTGTTGTAAGTCTGATGGTGGGATGAAATTTGTTGATATCATTGTGTCGTCGTTTCAGTTGTTCATCACCATGAGTCCAAAGGTACAAAACATCATCCATGTATTTGGTGTGTAGCGTTGGTTGGATGTCCTGAGCAGGAAAAAAGTCTTGCTCGAACTTGTGTGTGAAAACGTTGGCGTTTTGGCGTACAAATTTAGTCCACATGGCTGGTCATGTGTCTGGATGAATGGCTAGTTGCCGAAGGTGAAGATGTCGTCGAGGACGAAGTGGAAGGGGTTGTAGGATGGCGTCTCGAAATTAATAGGTTTTGGCGTTGAGTAATGAGGCTGTTGCAACGATGCCACTGTCATAAGTAGTGCCGGTGTAGAGTGCTGAAATGTCCATTGTGACGAGGAATGTTCCTGGTTCAACTGCTCTGTGGGCACTGAGTTTTTGTAAAAGGTCTGTTATGTCGCAGCAGAAGCTGGGGGTCTATTGATATCAAACCCCAAGATGTCAACAGCGAGCCTGATCAGACAAACAACAAACTGAAACAGTTGACAGAGAGATCTGCAGTGCAGCAACCAAAGAAGAAAGAGTTGACGTGGATCCCTCTGGAAGCTGCCCAAGGTTCGACGTGTACACTCAAGTTGTCAGGATATGCATTAAAGCCACGTTAATCAACTGTACTCACAAGATAACGCAGAACGTCATCTGAGCACGAAGCAACGCCATCCAGGATCACAAGACCAATCGCAACATGGCCATCAAACCAGCAGACAAAGGAAGAGCCATCATCACGAAAAATAGAACGAATTACTGCAAAGAAGCATACTGATAACTGAACAACGAGGCACACTACAGACAATTACCTGCAGATCAGATCAAAAAGCACACGCGTCAACTCAACAGACTGATCAAGACAAATGATACAGAACTTCACAGCATCAAATGCTTTCTCACCCCGCATACTTCTCACATAGGTGTCTTCTCCTGCCTTCCGAAGTTGCAGAAAACCAACAATCCTGGGCATCCCATTGTTTAGTGGAACAGGATCCTGTGTAAGAACCCCTCTGGCGACGTTGAAGGCATCTTAAATCTGACTGAAGCATACAGACTTATAATTGATAGGGAGAGAGATGAAATGATTGTACAAATTGTTTAAGTGAAGTGTCGACAGGCTGAGTAATAAGTCTTTGCAGGTGATCAAAAGTGTCAGACTGTTTGAGTAAACTGTCAACAGCTGAACAGCAAGCAAAATGATGCTATACAGTATGATATATTAATGCAGAGAGATAATTACAGAACAAAATAAAAAATGAGGTGATACTGGAAACATATCAAATGGCTGGAACAACATGATAAGTATAAGAGTCACATGCCGACTGTCTAAACAAAGCAATAAGTCATCCAAAACTGGACAAAATGATTAAGTTAGAGAGATCGTAACAAGTAATCAACGTGATGGTATAAAAACAAGACAGTAAGGAAAATTTTACAGAAACAGAACACATTGGTCAAGTTAAGCAGGAAAGAGCGCAATAAACACGGTTATGGCAAACAAAAACAAAACAAGCAAAAGTCTCAATAGCGGGTGAAAGAGAGAAAGAAAGGAAGGAAGGAAGGAAGGAAGGAAGGGATAAAGAAAGAAAGGAAGAAAGAAATAAAGAAAGACAGAAAGGAAGAAAGAAACAAAACAAAGAAAGGAAGAAAGGAAGAAAGAAAGAAAGAAAGAAGGAAAGGAAGGAAGGAAAGAAGAAAGAAATTAAGAAAGAAAGAGAGAAGGAAAGAAAGAAAGAAAGAAAGAAATGAAGAAAGAAAGAAAGAAGGAAAGGAAGGAAGAAAAAAATTAAGAAAAAAAGAAAGAAGGAAGGAAAGAAAGAAAGAAAGAAAGAAATTAAGAAAGAAAGAAAGAAAGGAATGAAGGAAGAAAGAAAGGAAGGAAGGAAGAAAGAAAGAAAGAAGGAAAGAATGAAAAAAGAAAGAAAGAAAGAAAGAAGGAAAGAAAGAAAAGAAAGAAAGGGAAGAGGAAAGGAAGGAAGAAAAGAAAAAGAAAGAAAGAAAGAAAGAAAGAAAGATGGAAAGGAAGAAAGAAAGGAAGGAAAGAAGGACGGAAGAAACATTAGAGACAATGGAGTAATCTTCCAAGTATAATTAGTTTACCAATTTAGTAAATAGGTGTACAAGTTGAATGCTAGAATCTGAAACAACATAATTTCTTCCAGGGAATCATTGTCGTTGTCTCTGGAATGGCGAAATTATGCCTCAACTCAATTTCCAATCATGACCAGGTGATGTACAAATTTAGTCTCTTCTGAAAACGTTTGTAAAATTTAAGTCTCACTCATATTATTCAACTTATTGAATACAGCCGCTTGATCTACCAATTCATCGATTTTCCCTCGATGTACACCACAGGTTTGACATAAGGAAATCTAACTGGCAAAAAGTGGGACAGCGCCAGGGACCCGGGTTCGGTTCCACCCTCTGTCTGTGACTGTCTGTGTGGAGTTTGCACATTCTCCCTGTGTCTGCATTGGTTTCCTCCTACAGTCCAAAGATGTGCAAAGTAGGTGGATTGGCCATGCTAAATTGCCCATAGTGCCCAGGGATGTTCAGGTTTGGTGGGTTAGACTTGGCAAAATGGGGGAAGGGGGTCTGGGTGGGATGCTCTTCAGAGGGGCGGTGTAAACTTGTTGGGCCAAGTGGCCTGTTTCCACACTATAGGGATTCTAAAAAGAAATATATAAAGAGTTAAGATGATTTCTCCAGATTCTTCTGGATGCAAGTTCTAGCTCATACATAATGGCAAGAGAATACTTTGCAAATATTAATTGCCATGTTCATTGCATTCGGGGAGTGACGGCATTTCAATCTTACATAACTTTCTAGAAGACGGTTTTGCACACCCTTGCCAAAAAAAATACAAATTTTCATTTATATTTCTTTGCATTTTTTGAACGAGCTGGTGTTGACCATTTATTACAAAAGTTCTCGAAATGTTCGTCATTTAAGTTTGGTCAAGGTTTTTGGCACAAATCCTTTTAATTATACTCCTGGGTTCATGGATTTTGGTCGCCTCTGTTTGCAGCTTTTTAGAGTAATTTCACATTTTGTTGCATTTTATATTTTGTAACACATTGTTTGTCTTTTTACCCGTAGTTCACTAAGAATTGTTGATGTGAACATGAAATTGCAGTTATAATGTAGACCCAGTTACATTTTGATAACGATTGAACAAATGTTTTGATTCCTGCGTGGTATCTAGTACAACAATGAAATTCAGTCCGTTATGGTAAAATGTTCCCTGTTCACTTCTCTCACTTCTTTCATGCCAAAGTTGTGGCCATGAGAACCTGCATGGCCAGCAGTTATTCCTGTCTTTTTGTACAATCTGTTGAATATTACTTGTTCCAATGTTACGCAGTTTCTCCCCACGACACTTTCTCAGGTGCAGTGATGACGTCATCATTGCTGGTTGCTCCTCTTGTGCGGAATTGGAAAAAAATGATCAATTTTGCTTCCAATTTCCAACCCCTTCTTGCCTTCACCTGGTCCACTTTGAATCTTCCTTTACCTTCCTTCACATTTCTGTTTCCACTTATAAGGATAAGCTTGTCACGAATACATACTCTGAACCCAACAACTCTCACAGTTAACTCAACTACACATCCTCACACCCTACCTTCTACAAGGACTCCATCCCATTCTCCCAGCTTGTCTGTCTCATTTGTTCTGAAGATGCCACCTTCTACGAGGGGCTGTAGAGATGTCCAACTTCTTTTTTCCTCAACTGAGGATTCCCCACTACCTTTTCATGCACTTCTGCCCTCAAACTTTCCCCTCCCTGCCTTCCACCAAAATGAGAGAATCCTCTGGTCCTCAAGTTGCCATTTCCATCACCTCCACGTGGTTACCACTACTAGACATAGATACCCCTTTCCTCCTCTGTCAGTGTTCTGCAAGGACATTGTCTCTTAAACTCTGTGCTGCATTCACCCTCTATTTCCACATCTCCTCGCACTTGCACTGAACCTTCTCATTCAGTCACAGAAAGTGTAATACCTGTATACCTCCTTCCTCCTCACATCCAAGACCCCAATCATGAAGCAGAAATTTACCTGCACTTCATTCAATCTAGTCTAGCGTTGTTCACAACGTGTCCTCCTCTGCATTGGGAAGATGAAACAAAGACTGGGTGATCGCTTTGCAGGACACCTACGCTCTGGGCTCAAAAATTATCCCAAATTGCCAGTCGCCCATGACTCCATCACGTTGTCATTTTCCCGCATCAAGATTTCTGATGCAGGCCTGCCGCACTGTTGCAGTGAGCTTCAGCACAAGCTCGAAAAATATGTAATTTTCCATTTGGGGTCCTTCAGTATCCAGGACTCAACAGCGAGTTCATTCGAGACCGTTTCCATCCTTCCATATTTTGTACCTACTCCAAACCCGGTCTTGTCACGATATGGATTGCTTTAAGCATTATCACCCACTCTCATGTACTCCTACCCCCACCGTCACATACATAGGTTGTATTCAGCATAGCTAATCCATTGTTTCACTCTTAGCTCTTATTATCATATATAAGCTTTTATGTTGCCTTGGACTGCTATCCATAATCTTGTTTCCCTACCCCTTGCATATTTTCCTCCCTCTCTGGGCTTTGGCTATACCTATCCACACACCTCTACTCTCAGCACAACCTACACCCTCTGATCTTTTCAAACCCCTGCTTTGGCTTCAGCATAAATATTACCTATTCCTAGCCTCTCATAGTTGTAATGACGAGTCACTGGACTCAAAACATTAACTCTTCTTTCTCTCACAGATTCTGGCAGACCTGCTGAGTTTCTCCAGCTATTTCTGTTCTGTTTCACATTTCCAGAATCCTCAGTTCTCTATTTTAATTTTACATTAGAATGCTCTTTCTGAAACTGCATTGAGAGATCATTCTTCATCTTTAACTACGAAGAACGTGGAAGCATTACATCCATTTGAACGCAGAGCACTATAAACAAATTAATGTTTTTCCCTTTGTTTTCAAAAGAAGTAAGGTTTTCACCACCTATGTTCCATATTATTGGAGGGATATGATGATGTTTTCTTCTATTTTAATTTCACAAGCTAATATTGAATATGATTTTTAATAAATATTTTGCTTCCCATTCTCATTCAAAATGTTTACAGTTGGTTGCTTTTTAACGTAAATGAAACCTTGCAGTTTGGTTAATGTTGTAGACAACGTTCTCTTCATGGTGGAATAAATCTCCACAATCTGCACTTAAAACAGATAATATTTTGTTTGGATTGCAAACCGACTGAATGCAACAATGATATACTCCACTTGTGGTGTGCCTAAATGGAAGAACAGAATTGTGGGCCCCTTCTCATCCTTATGTCCGAGTTTAGCGAACATACTTCATAAGCTTTTAAATGGATATGATATCAATAGAAGGAATCAATTCTAGCTAATTATCCTACATGGTACATATCCACACTTATTTTCTTATATTGACATGTTAACACGAAAATGCACAACAATCCGATTAATCATAGTATCAGGTTATAACTAAAATAGAAAGAGAAAGTATAACAGGCATTTAAATTAGTGTGGAAATTTACAGTCAGGAGTGGTTTGGATGACAATAAGTGGGAAAAAATGCATTTAAATGATCAACAATCTATACACTGTTTTAAGAAACGACTTAATTGCTACATTTGTTGTGACAGAAAATGCAGGTTGGGGAAAAGATGTTAATATCTTTAAATTGATCATGCAAGTGATATAAAAGAGGAGAAAGTCAGTTTTTTATGGGTTTGATTCCGACAGCACGGGTAACATCATTTGTTTTGTCTTATATTTGACATTTAAAAAATGGAAATTAGTAATGTACAGGCTTGATTTAGAATATTGTTATTGTTACATTTGGGTTTTGATAACTCCCATATAGGAGTAAAGAGACAGAATAATTAGACAAGTGTGCACGCATTTTATAAGAAAATATATTCGTTTTTCATTTGATTGTGGCAATTTGTATACATTGGTGCAAAGCTATTACATTGGACTTGCTAATCAATCAACAGAATATTAAATTTGACACTAATGCTAGCTACAGGTTTAATGCCAATACACAAAGTAGTAAAATTGCAATTAGCTGTTAAACTTCGTTATGGAACATATACACAATCATGCATTTATATTTAGGTAATCAATTGACCTGATAACTAATGCACTGAGATTATATTTTAATTGCTTGTAATTTGGGGCCTGCTGATAACAAAGGAGATACAATTCTTTTTTAAAAGGGCATAAATTATATAATTCACAAACGCTACCATATTGTGCACTATCATTTTATAAGTACTATTTTAAAATATTATCCACAGGTTATGGATTTCAACCTGTCCTAAGACATGCACATTATATCTATGATTCTATAACTGAAAACCCCAGTCAAGGCACCATATTGGTACATATCCTCTGCATCCTCTCCGGTGCTATCATTTCCCACCACTAACCAGGCTAATGTGGATTCCAGAAGTGGACACAATATTCTAGATGTGACCTAACCAATGATTAATCCAGTTCCAACTTAACCTCCCTGCTCCTCCCTGTCTCCAGTGAAAAGGAGAAGTATACTGTATGCCCTATATACCAATTTATCCACCAGTGGGATACCAAAGAAATGGTGTATGTACATGAAGACAGTCTATTTGATTTTCGGTACCACCCAGAGCCCTACTCTTCATCATTGTCTTGATTGTCCTGCCAAAATTCATCAGACCACATTTATCCATATTGAATTCAAATTGCTACTGATCAGTCCACCTGACTAGCATATGTACATTCTTTCGTAGACCTCCCTTGTTATCCTCCTCACTAATTACCATCTCACAAATTTTGCACCATCTAAGAACTTAGTGAACAATCCTCCCACTTTCAGTTCTAAATTATTTATATGAACAACAAACAGAAAGGGCCCCAACACTGGCCAATGTGGCGGGCCACTGGTCACAGACTTCCAATCGAAAAAGTACAATTCAATCATGATCATCTGCTTCCTACCAAACAGCCAATTATGGATTCAATTCGGCAAATTTCCTTGGGTAACCATGGGCTCTTATGTTTGCTCCCAGCAGAGAAATTATCGAACGCTTTCATGAAGTTCAAGTAGACCAGATCAAAAATATTGGCCTTGTCTATGCAGCTGATGACCTCTTGAAAAATTTCAATCAAGTTGGTTAGACATGACGTGCCTTAACAAATCATGATGACCGTTCCTGATTGTTCCTGCCTCTCCAGATGCAGATTAATTCTATCCCCTCCGAACCGCAGTTGGTAGTGACATCTGTTGTGGGTGAAAAGTCAGCAGAACATCTGGTAACCAAGGTAGTACAGGAAGTGTATCCCAGGAATTTTCCTGACTGTGTGATAACAAAGTGGCAGGTTGAATTCGGTGGAGAAATCATAGAATAAAAATAAGGAATTTTGAGAACAATTATCAGCCAAAATGCTTGATCAAATAGTTGAACAAAAACAAGAGCAGGTGAAAAACAAATTGGATATTTTGACTTCAAAGGAAGTAGCTGAATTACAACAGAATTATGAAAAACTACAGCAATAGCTTCGAAAAGTGTAAACAAAAAAAAAGTCTGAGTGCATTCCAGAATGTTGCCATTTTAAAAATGACGTCTTACTGAGAAAAAGGAGACAAAAGAGATTGTTGCGCCTTTGGCGATGATCTTTCCGTCTTCGCTGTCCACTGGAGAAGTACCAGATAATTGGAAGGTGTCAAGTTATATTCCCTTCTTAAGAAAGGGAATAGGGATAATCCCAGGAATTACAGACCGGTCAGTCTTACTTCTGTTGTCGGAAAATTATTGGAGAGGATTCTGAGAGATAGTATTTATGATTATTTGCAAAAGCACAGTTTGATTAGAAATAGTCAGCATCGTTTTGTGAGCGGCACGTCATGCCTCAGAAGCCTTACTGAATTCTTTGAGGATGTGACAAAACACATTGAAGAAGGCAGAGTAGTGGATGTTGTGCATATGGATTTTACGAAGGCATTTGATAAGGCTCCCCATGGAAGGCTCATTCAGAAGGTAAGGAGACGTGCGTTCCAGGGAAATTTGGCTGTCTAGACACAGAATTGGCCGTCCAATAGAAGACAGAGGGAGATCGTAGATGGAAAATACTCAGCCTGGAGGTCGGTGATCAGTAGTGTTCCACAAGGGTCTATTCTGGAACCTCTGCTCTTTGTGATCTTCATAAATGACTTAAAGTAGAAGGGTAGGTTAGTAAGTTTCCCAATGACACGAAGGTTGGTGGAGCTGTGGACAGTGTGGAGGGCTGTTGTAGTTCGCAACGGAACATTGACAGAAGGCATAGCTGGGCAAAGAAGTGGCAGATGGAATTCAACCAGGAAAAGTGTGAAGTGATTCATTTTGGAAGTTCGAATTTGAATGCAAAATGCAGGGATAATGGCAGGATACTTGGCAGTGTGGAGGAATAGAGGGATCTTGGAGTTCCCGTCCAAAGATACCTCAAAGTTGCCACCCAAGTTGATAGGGATGTTAAGAACGCGTATGATGTGTTGGCTTTCATTCGCAGGGGGATTGAGTTTAAGAGCAGCGTGATAACGTTGCAGCTCTATAAAACCCTGGTTAGACCACACTTGGAATATGGTGCTCAGTTCTGTCGCATCATTATCGGAAGGATTTGGAAGCTTTAGAAAGGGTGCAGAGGAGATTTACCAGGATGCTGTCTGGACTGGGGGGCTGGTCTTATGAGGAAAGGTTAAGGGAGTTAAGGTTTTTTTTTTCTCATTGGAGCGAAGAAGGATGAGAGGTGACGTGATAGAGGTATAGAAGATGATGGGGTCGGGAGTGCAGATAGAGTGGAGAGTCAGAGACTTTTTATCCAGGGCGGAAATGGTTATCACGACGGGGCAGAATTGTAAGGTGATTGGAGGAAGTATAGGGGAGATGCCAGACGTAGACGAGTGGTGGGTGCATGGAATGCACTGCCAGCGCTGGTAGTGGAGTTCGATATATTAGGGACATTTAAGGGACGCTTGGACAGGCACATGGATGGTAGTAAAGTGTAGGGTGTGCAGGGTAGTTTGATCTTCGAGTAGGATAATATGTCGGCACATCATGGGCTGAAGGGCCTGTACTGTGCTGTACTGTTCTATGTTCTTAAAAGTTCACAATGTTAGTAGTGGAGATAAAGTATTACTATTACTTCTATTGGTAAGTCAGACTTTAAAAGTAAGGTTTATTGAGCCTTATCAAATTGAAAGGAAATTGACTGAAGTGAACTATTTGATAAAAACGCCAACTGGAAAGAAATCTCCCAGAGTGTGCCATGTGAATATGATGAAAAGGTAGGGAAGGAAAAAAGAATGATAATGTGTTACTGGATACAGCGCAGAGTGAAGAACCAAGCTCAGAGAAATTTGAATTGAGCATTTCTCAAACAGAATTGGATAATGAGGAGATCCTCAAAATTTGGGATAAATTATTGTGTTGCCTTCCAGATGAAAATCAAAACAAACAAGAACGAGTTAATGCAATCTCTTGGGGAGATACATGGGAATAAGTTGTGAAGTATTAATCGGATCGTGTATGATGCTGATATAGGATATACTGTTCCAATTAATCAACATCCTTGCACACTTAACCCTCTAAAGTTGGTACATGTTTAAAAACATATTGAAAGCATTTTCAAAGATAATATCATTGAATGGAGCTCTCCCATGGAAATGGCACCAAAACCAGATGGTACCCAATGATTATGTGTGGACTATCGCAAAGTCATTTCCGTTACAAATGCTAATTCATATCCTATTCCCAGTTTGGAAGAATGCATTGAGAATTTAGGAGAAACAACGAATATTTCAAACTTGCACAGTCTCAGTGGACACCGGCAGGTACCTTTGTCCTCATGATCAAAGGAAATTTCGAATTTTGTGACACCAAATGTACTGAAGCAGTTTAAAGTCGTGCAATTTCATATGAGAACTGTGGCAGCCCAACTTTGTAATTTGTGCAACTAAAGAATAAAGTCATTTCTGGATTATTCAATTGTGTGATCTAAATCGACGATCTGTTGGGTTTTTTTGTCACACATGGAAGGAACATTTGGAACATTGATTTGAATTTTTCCATCAACTTTGGCGGACAGATTTGTTGATAAACACAGTTAATAGTGAGTTTGCAAAAAACAGTCACAGTACTGGAACATGTCATTAGACATGGATAGATACCCCACCCCTCTTCCCGGATGTGAAAACAAAAGTTGTTGGGGAGTTTCCCATACCATCGATGAAGAGGGGAGTGCTACAATTCCTGTGATGGACTGGGTCTTATCAGAAGTTCGTACTGAATTTTAGCAGTGTGATTGTTCAGCTGTCTGAGTTATTGAAGAATTGCAGAACATTTCAGTGGTCAGCAGACTGTCAGAGGCATTTTATGGCTTGGAAGCTGTGTCAACTGTTGACCCAGTGTTAACCGCAGTTAATTGCACAAAGCAATTCTAGGTGGCTGTCAGTGTGAGTAATGTGGGTGTAACTCCTGTACTTATAAGGAGACAACGAGAAAATAGAAAGATCTGTTGAGGATTTTTTTTTTCCCAGAAAATTGAAGAATCACCGTCAGAAATATTCCATGATTGAGAAGGAAAGCTTGAGCCTGGTAGTAGCTTCACAACATTTCAACATTTATATTGACAGCAATATGTCCTGAGATAAGTGTATATACAGATCATAACCGATTAAAGTTTTTGGTGAAATTTAAGGGCAAAAATACCAGACTGTTTAGATGGAGCTTATAATTGCAGCCATTCAAATGAAAATTATCCGCGTGACAGGATGAGAGAACATAATTGTTGATGTAGTGTCGCAACTTTGCTGAAGAAGGAAGGAGGAGTTCAGTGGTGGGAGTAAATTTTGGTAGTGAATGCTTGCATGCTTAGAATCAATGTAATGTACATGTATTGTAGTTCACTAATAGAGTAAGACAAAAGTTTTTTTTTATAAACGAAGCCATTTTTGTATATTGGTGTTTTTTTTTTAAGCGGGAGGTGAGCCAATGTTGTGTTTTTAAAGGGTTATTTGTCCTATTATTTTGAAGAGAGGTTGTAAGGCAAAAGTGCTGGCTAGCGAAGATCACTTGAGTAAACAGCTTGGGACTTATTTTTAACTGTCTTGAATGGCTGTGACCTGCACTCATGGGTCAGGATTGCTAGGAATTCGTTCTTCAGGAGCATCAGAAGCTGTTTGGATCTCAGCAGAGTTGGAAGTTTCAGTAAATGTCTCCTAGCTAATACTCTCTCAGAATTTTTTCTTGATGATTTTTTCTGCCTGGAGTGGATAACTGCCTTTTGATCAAAAGTTGTGTTTATGGGATGTTAATACATTGGAATATTTTATTTAGCAATAGTTGCTGTATCTCTTGTTCTCTTAAGTTTTCTAATAGAGTTAAGTTATTCTACATTTCTCTTTCTTTCTGAAACTGTATCATGTTTAATGTCGAGTAGTTTCACCAACCGAGCTACATATGGAACACAGCACATTATATCTGGATTTAAAAGAAGAACACGTTTGGGGTTAGGCTATATTCTTAAAATATTTTAAGTGGCTATGTTCTGGTCCACAACAAGAGTCAAATTTCACGTCAAAATTATTCAAGGATGTTATGGATAGTTGAGTAATAAAATAATTCATATTCACTGCGTATCATCCAGAATTGCAACGAATCTTTGAATTTAAAGACACGTTTGGGGTTTGATAGTTAAGACCATGCAGAGGACTGGGATAAATGAATTTCATTTGTAGCTAAGGAACACACCTAATTAATCAACTAAATTCAGTCCATTTGAATAAGTTTTTGGGCACGAGGTGAGAGGACAACTGAAATTAATTCAGGAGAAATTAGTTAGTCACAGTTCACAAACTACATATTTGGATCATCTGTCAAGTTTTAAGCAAAGATCAATTTTAGCACATGAGTTGGTGAGACAGCATTTCAAAGTAGCACAACATGTGATGAAACAGGAAACAGGTAAGTAATCAAAATTCATAATTTTGCCAACAGACATAAAGTGTTGGTGTTACTCCCTGTTGTAGGTGAACCTTTAAAGGCAAGCTTTATGGGCCTGAGCACATCGAAAGGAAATTGAGTGAGGTGAATTATTTGAAAAGAATGCCAGATAGAAATAAATCTCACAGACTGTGTCATGTGAACATGCTCAAAATGTATTTTGATGCGAGAGGAAAGCAAAAGGGGAGTGCATTCGTCATTAAAACACAGAGTGAAGAATCATGTTTAGAACCCGAAATGTCGACTTTCCTGCTCCTTTGACGCTGCCTGACCTGCTGTGTTCCTCCGGCCTCACACTGTATTGACTCTGAATCCAGCATCTGCAGTTCTTGCTCTCTCCAAGTTCAGATTATCCTGAATTGGACATGATTCAAATCAAATTGGACAACCGGGAAGGTCTCAAAATTCTGCATACATTATTGAGTGGTTTTGCAGAGGAAAATCGAAACAACGTGAAAGAGTTAATGCATCCTCATGGGGACATATGTCGGAATAAACTGGCAAATACCAATTTGATTATGCCTGGTAGAGATACATGAAATGTTGTTCCATTTAAGCAACATTGTTACAGACCTAAAAATTTAAGGTTGGCACAGGTTCAAAAAGAGATTGAACACGTTCTCCAAGACAATATCATTGAAGTGAATTGCGGTGAATGGATCTCACCCATCGTAATGGTACAAAAACTAAATGGTACCCAATGACAGTCTGAGCACTGTGCCATTCACTGCACCAGCCTCAGCCACAGTTAATTTCGCCAAGCCATCCAACGTAGCTATCAATGGACATGCTGTGCTTGTTAGCGGTGTATTCTTGCAAGAAAATGACGAGAAGTTGTAAACCCCTATGAGTTAGGACTTTTTTTCCAGAAAACTGAATTATTATCAACAGAAATATTCTTCAATTGAAAAGTACACCTCGAATTTAATGTTTGCATCGCAACATTTCATCACTTGTATTGACGGGTAATGTGTCTGAGTTAGTTATATACCTGATTGTAATCCCTTAAAGTTTTCGTTAAAAAAAGATAAAAATGCCAGACTGTTCAGAAGACGCTTATTTTTGCAACCATTCAATTTGGAAATTATACACTTGCCAGAACAAGAGAACTAATTGCCAATGAGTTTTCACAACTTTGTTGAAGAAAGATGGACGTGTTAGTTGGTGGGAAAGGTTGACTTAAACGGATTGTGGTAGTGAAAGCTTGCATGCTTACAGTTAATGTAATGTATATGTATTTTGGTGTATTAATTGCATAATGCTAAACTTCTTTAAAAATGAAACAATCTTTGTGGATTGATGTTTCATTTTTTTTAACAGGGAGTTGTGACCATACTGTGATGTTAAGAGGTGTATTTTCTCCTTGTATTAATGAAGAAAGTTGAATCACGGCTGTCAAGCGATCTTCTCAAAGCTAATGAAGTAAACATCATGTGTGGCTGTTCTTTTTTTTTTAAGTTGGAACAATAGAAGCAGCCTGAATGGATGGGGTCAAGTCCCCACAGGACCAGGATTTTTTAGTTTTGGCATTTTGAAGTTAATGGAGTCTTGAAGCTGGATGTGAAAGCTCTTATTCCTCTCTCCGCTACACCTAAAATCTTGGGTTCAAGATTTGCATGCATTGCATGTGACCAATCTATTTTTACTGAATTTGTCTTTGACAAGGGTATGTTTATGAGATGTTACTATCTTGGAAAAGTTGAGTAGTAGTAGTTAATATATTTATTATTTTGCAAGCATTTCTACAGAGTTACAGATAAGCCTTTATAAAATGTATTTCTATTTTGTCTGTATTTGAACTGTCGTGTAAAAAATAAGTGTGTTTTGCTTAAAGTCGAGTAGTTTCACCAATTGAATTGCATCTGGAACGCAACGCCTTACACTAACCTATAAAATAAGAAAAAGTTTGAGTCTATGCTATCAACTTCATATATTTTAAGGGGTCTGGTCTGGTCGATAACATTAATAACAGAACGTCTTGGTTGGAGGTATAAGACAACCATTGGAATTTGTTCCCTGCCTGTGATTTAACATTGTATCCAAATTTAAATTTCTCTTGGGCCCCATCAGGATGGAATAGACTGAACCAATCTCTTTGAGATGCCTTCTCAAAGAGCTTGCTGATACCAAACATCTCCACAGGACAGCAGCCAAGATGATGGAGAGGAGTTCAGGTTTCACTACTCATTAGGAAAGTGGAAATTCAATTTAGTCAAGTGCCTTCAAAGTGTATTATTCAGAGTTGTGAGCATTACTGACTCACCCAATTGGTCAACCAGAAATGTAAATCCTGAGGTTGGAATGTTTTACATAGACGAGCAGTGACTTTCCTTTGTGAATGGACTATGCTGTTTTACAGCAAAATTCTAAATGCGCAGAGTAGGAATTTCATTCAGCGGCAGAAGCCAAAGGGAGAACTCAACTATCAGACAAAACCTTCTACAGACAAAACCTTCTAACAACAACATACACTTAACATGAGGTGACTTTAAATTCTGAATTATGACCTTGGACAGTTTTAATCTGCAAAGTAGAAAAGGAAGAAATGTGTTTAATTGCAACAAGTAAAACTTTAGTAGACCGTATATTCTAAGCCCAAAGTACTGGGGGAAGGGGTGCAGTTCTGGAATTAATATACGGAAGTGAGACCGAGTAGACAGAACACATATCAATAAGGGAGTTAAAAAAAAAACAAAATACTGTTCATCTTCTAAAATAAACACAGAGAATACAGAAGCGTCTGAGCACGTCTGGCACCACTTGTCAAGATAGAAACACATTAATCCGTCGAGTCTATCATTATTGTTCTTCAGAACTGAGTTGCTTCGAATATTTTCTCTTCTGCATGTGTCTACTATTTCAGATCAGAACGCCGTCCACGTTCAAATTAGGAGGTTAAATCGCAGTGGAGTCTGGATAACATTACAAATCACCGACAGGAAGATGCTTTCCTTAGAGTACGTTCTGAACACCATTATTTTTTGCCGAGATGTTTCCAATGCTAAGATAATTTGGCTCATTTTATGGTTTTACTAATTTGAACATAGATTTGAGTGGGTATTTCACCGTGTTCTTCAGTTCTTCTCTGAATTTACTCTGAGTCACAACATAAATACACGTGTTAGTGCAAGAGCTGAGAGCTTGCAACATAACTGAAACTCGATCTGTGATAAGGCGAGGGTCATTGGTAGAATAATAAAAGCGGACGATTGTAATTCGTCGATAAAGGTTATACACAACTCGGGTTATCCATAACAGAATAAAACTGCTGGATATACTGAAGAGTAAAACAATGGATTTCTTTCGGTTCTGAAGCTCTGGGTCCTTGTGATTTTCTCCTTTGCTGATACCCTGGAGTCCCTGACGCACTCGACTGCTCACTATAATACGCCTGACTGTCAGAACATTGAGTAGTAAAATAAGAAGAAATGGGACACAAGGCGTCAAAATGTAATGAAACATTTCAAATGCCGCCCATGTCGAGGAAAAAAGAAATGCAGATGTATAGGGACAATACCAAGGAATATTATCAACTATATATAGTGGCTGATATGTAAAATACCAGGGTACAGATTCTAAACAACTTAGCACATTCACTGTTCCTACAATCACCGCTGCCGTTTTCACTGTGCAATATTTTCTTTTTAGCTTCTCACAACAAATGGCTACAAACCGATCAAAGGTAAAAGCAACTGTCAACCAGACAGAAACCACTGTGGCTACAGAAGCCAGGACTGCAGTGAGACTGCACACTGGAGTGATATGTAGAAATGAATCTGGGAAATATTTAGCACCAATCCAACTTAAAATGGGATCGCTGATTATGACCAGGAGATCGGCTACTGCCATACCCACCAGGTAGCAAGTTATACATTTAGACAGACCGCACTTTCCTCTGGACAGTATCGCAATTGTAACCATGTTAGCTGGAAGAGAGAAGAAAAACATCAGTAACATCATCACACTTCTATATAAAGAACCAATTTGATATGACGCTGCATGAGATCTGTACATTTGCTTCTCTCACAAGCGATGCACATTGTAGTGTTTGAAACACAATTATCAAAAGTGAAAATGATGCAAGCATCAATAAATATAAAATTGGATCAACTGAGGTATTGGAGAGTCTTTCGGGTCAACATGGAATGTATGGTAGTACACAAACAGCCAGATGCTAAAGGATTAAACACGGAATTGCACACCCGCCGAATAGTCAAAGATGTTTGTGAACTGACCAATCTACAGTTAGGCTATTTCCTCGTCGTAAAGCAAATGCAAAGAGTTATTATATGCAAAAATGTTTGGGAGTCACATATTTGCCTTTGATCTTTTGAATTTACCTTTAGGAGGCGGTTACATACAAGACAATGGAGTGATATTGAGACAGAGACAACAGCAAAAACAGGCAAAGATCTGGAGGAGAGGGATGGGCATGAACAGATAGATCTGTAAACTTCATAATACAAAGCAGTGGGTTAAGAATGAGTAAACAAGGTGTGATTTACAAAAATGCATGACAGGTCATTATGAGAGGAACGTTAATATTAATCTAGTAATACAACTCATTAATATACTCAAACGTCAACTGTTGCTGAAAGCAGAAAATTTCAGAGCCCTTTTGCCTTGTACATGTGAGAAATAGGGCACAAGAAACAGACCGAAAAAGAGACGTCAATTTACATAGAAAGGGAGGGGTGTGATAAGTAGTGTTCTCTCAATCTTAAATATCAAATGACGTAGATTCTGCTTGGAGTGTATGTTGAAATCACCGATGACTACAGATAAAAAAAAGTATCTGGTATATTAATATATTTTGCACGCATATGCAAATACATCACATCACAAACGTATCTGACGATTTTAATTTCATTTCAAGTGCAAATGTTGTCAAAACCAAGTTATTTAACAAATTATTTTCAACAGCAGAGTCACATTTCATTCTGGCTATACTGTTCTGAGGTTTGCAAACGTAACGTTATTGACCATGACAGGCATGATGCTGTGTGCAAATAGCTGATGGAACTTGTTGTTTGATGCAGTCTGCCAGGCATTCAGAAGTGCCGTCTACATACACGGCATTATATCAGCTTTAATAAGCATATGCCATATTACGCATTTGCATGCTTGCCAAATTGTTGTTTTGTTTTTTTTTTCTGGATTTATGGCTGCATTTCCAATTCTGAGAAAGCCAATTCTGGGTTTATTGCAAAGCAGCAGCTTGAAAGAGCGGGCATCACCTATCTTTCAAACTTGAACTACCTTTCCATTCGAAAATATACTGAGCAAGAATGGGCACCACCAAGCACTAAGGTGGTGAACATGTGCCCTGTGAATATATTATATGACATTTGGTGGTGGTGATGTTTTTTGCCATTCTCGTCAGCGTGTTTCAGATTAAAATGCTGGCTTCAGACAGTAGATAGATCCAATGTGAAATCGAAGATATATGAATCAGTCAGTGGCAACCTCAATTTCACTGGTCAGTGTTTTTGTTTCAAACAGCGTCAGCTGCAGAGATAATTAAATTAAACTAATGACAGTAATTCAAATACGTAAATACAAACAAATCTCATTTCAACTATGCCATGTTATTTCTGGAGAGTGGTTGGGGGACAGCGACATTGCACTTCCCATCTTGTCATTCTAAGAGGTGTCTTAAAACTGATTTGTTTCACAGCGTGAAAGTATTAACATTAACTCGTGGTCTGTTTACTGCTCTTTGCCAAAAACTTAATTCTGAACATGCATGTGGGGAATGAATGATTCAGTAACAATACCAAACTCAAATCAACTTAAAGAAAATGTAGTTCTTAAAACCCTGGAAGTAAATATTGAGCATATGCCTTCAGTCAAATATTGAAACAGAACAGACAGTTGTGCTTTGTAAATAAGAAATAACACCATAGTACAGGTAAAGAATGAACACGTTATCATAATTGATGCCTATAACACATCTGCGATATCGACTTACTGGGAACTCCAACAGCTGCAAGAATGGGATAGTAAATATCTTGTATCAAATAAATTACTGAATATCTCATTTCTGACAGAAACAACAATTTCTGATGGTTCAGGAAACAACAGCCCCATCCAGCACTCTGAGCTAATCCTTTCCTTTGAGACTTAATTTATAGAGTTGACACCTCTCCGGTAACACGTTTACATCGCAGCTCTTTGTTATTAGTCACAACTCCTTGAACAAACACGTTAGATCAACAACAGTGTTTGCGATAAAAATAATTTAACAGATGGACCATAAGTTTTCCAAAGATCAAGATTTAATCAGAACGTTGTGATAGACACAAATTAAACAAGCAGGACAAATGTGATCACTTGTGTTCAACAATGTTTGCAATGATTAATTTCTAAGATTTTCTGGAGCCGACGTGGAGTCCAGTGCTGTTCAGAAACATACTATGTAACTTCAACTTTTAATCAGAATATGGTTCTATTAGCGGACCACTGGACAAATTAGTGCACAAATATAATGTTAAAGCTGAAAATCTGAATACATATAGAATATATATGTGTGTGAGTGTGTGCGTGTGTTCGTGTATACATAGAAAACAAATTGGGTGTGAAATTGCAACTTCATAAAAATGCTTCTTGAGTATAATTGAAGAGAGAAAAGTGGCAGCAACAAATAACTTTGATCTTTGTCAAAGACCATATATATCACAATGTGGTTGCTTATTCAATTAACAAAGACGTCATGCAGTTTCCATCAAGAATACAGTTTATGACCTTTTCATCAAAGGCAATAGGAAATTGGCAGTCAATGCTGTCATTGTCAGTTATGTCAAGCTCACATTGCATCTTTCCATGGGCATCATTAATCGTGACATGCATGATTGAAGCCGAGGTATTATTGTGGACGACTTCACGAGATAAGTATGAAAGCACAACATTGATATCTTTGCCACTACTATTCCACTGCAGGTATTTATCTGATTATAGTGCACCGATTATAATCTCCACTTTTAATTTATAACTAAACAGATATAATCCTGACCGACCTCCCTCCCACAATCTGCTATCGATGTCAACTGGTATGAAATTCGTTGGGTTTGCCTAGACCTTAGAGAATCCAATTGAACAATGACCATCCATCTCAATCATGCACATTTCCAACAGTGTTCCTGCGACTTCATTTTCATCTGCTCAACACAGAAATTTCCACACACTTCCAAAGTTCTGCAGAAAGCCACGATCCCTGGGTAGCTTTTCCATTGGCCTAATTCGGTGATTCTAACTTTGCTTGATCTGATTCTTTTTGATCTGATTTTTGACAAAACATTTCCCTAAAACAGCTGTTTCTTTCCCAAACCAGCAATGTCAATATTTAGGTCTTTGTTTTGTTTAATCACGAGATGTGGTCATTTATGGCCAGAATAGTTTTTATTGCTCGTTGCTGATTGCAAATGATGCAGCTAAGAATCAACCACATTACGGTGAGCACAAAGTCACATGCAGGCCCAAACTAGGTTAAGAGTGTAGATTTGCTTCCCTAAAGGACCTTAGTGAACCATACAGGTTGTTGTGATTGTCGACACAAGTTTCATGATCACCATGCGGCTATATTTTATGTAATTCAAATCCCTCCACCTGCGGTGATGGGACCTTAAGAGGCCTATTGCCTTAAGTATCAAGAGGTAACAAGGTGTAGAGCTGGATGAACACAGCAGGCCAAGCAGCATCATAGGAGAACCCTAACCCTAACCCTAACCCTAACCCTAATCCTAACCCTAACCCTAACCCTAACCCTATTGCAGCCTTCCTGCTCCTATGATGCTGCTTGGCCTGCTGTGTTCATCCAGCTCTACACCTTGTTATCTCAGATTCTCCAGCATCTGCAGTTCCTACTATCTCTGATACAGCCTTAAGTATCAATTCTTGTTCATTCTGATTCTCCAGAATGCTGCCCGCTACAGGTATCACGTAAATATATGAAGTGCTTCCACTTGTGGGCTGGAAACTTTCGGCTCCAGATGTTTACCATCCCTCGTACCCTGCAGAAATTCCATGTTATGAACCTTCAAGTCTGTTTTACATTGGTTGTTCTTTCCTTCAATTGAACATAGGGATGAATGCGGCACCCACCTTTGATTCCAATGTATGTCTTTAACATCGACTTCGTTCGATTTGTGATGTTTGTGATATGCTGGACATGATGGTGTGGGCTTGAAAGCTGCAACTTCATCTCATCTTTTTGTTTTTAACTTGCATGATGATGTAAACTCTGATCCCCACTTGTGCTTGACCAGATTCCAAAATCCCAATTCACATAATGCAAACAATGAAAAGAAACATACAAAGGTGGTTGGTGCTGTATTTATTACAACATGTGAACAACAAAATTAAATTTATCCATTTATTAAGTTTAAATGTGCACAGAATGAAATGAAAGCGTGTTCAGAAAACTATTGAATGGCAGGTTGAAAAGCTTCCCTCCGTCAGGTGGTGAGGTTCTGACTTTAGATAAGAGAGCTGATTTAATATTTCCTGGACAATGGGAGAATGGAACTATTAAAAAAAGAACCCAGAGGACATGTGAGAAGCAGAACATTGGTGAGAGGTGGTAGTATCACATCTCAGTGCAGGAAGTCACACAGGTAAAAAAAATCAATCACACTTACGTTATAGATAGATTCGGGAGTTGGGCGGAGAAATGGCAGATGGAGTTCAATCCAGGCAAATGCGAGGTGATGCATTTTGGAAGATCCAATTCAAGAGCAAACTATGCAGTAAATGGAAAAGCCCTGGGGAAAATTGATGCACAGAGACATCTGGGTGTTCAGGTCCATTGTACGCTGAAGGTGGCAACGCAGATCGATAGAGTGGTCAAGAAGGCATACGACATGCTTTCATTCATCGGACAGGGCATTGAGTGCAAGAGTTGGCAGGCCATGTTACAGTTGTATAGGATTTTGGTTCGACCACATTTGGAATACTGCATACAGTTCTGGTTGCCACATTACCAAAATGATGTGGGTGCTTTGGAGAGGGTGCAGAGGAGGTTCACCAGGATGTTGCCTGGTCTGGAGGGCGCTAGCTATGAAGAAAGTTAGTGTAGATTAGGATTATTTACATTAGAAAGACGGAGGTTGAGGGGGGACCTGATTGAGGTCTACAAAATCATGAGAGATATAGACAGGGTGGATAGCAAGAAGCTTTTTTCCCAAAGTGGGGGACTCACTTACTAGGGGTCACGATTTTAAGGTGAGAGGGGAAAAGTTTAAGTGAGATATGCGTGGAAAGTTCTTTACGCAGAGGGTCGTGGGTGCCTGGAATGCATTGCCAGCGGAGGTGGTAGAGGCAGGCACGATAGCGTCATTTAAGTTGTATCTAGACAGATACATGAATGGGCAGGGAGCAGAGGGATACAGATCCTTGGAAAATAGGCCACAGGTTTAGATAGAGGATCTGGATCGGCGCAGGCTTGGAGGGCCAAAGGGCCTGTTCTTGTGCTGTAATTTTCTTTGTTCTTTTGTTGTTTGTTCTTTACATTCTCTGACTTCTGTTCTAAACTTGCAGCAAATGAACTCATGATTTTCCAGTATGTGGTCTCTGAACTCTTACCCACTAATTTCTCTTTAATTAATTTCAGCAGCCCTCTCACCTCATTCTAAACAAAAAATAAGTGGACTGAATTTAGTTGATTCATTAGGAGCATTGCTAAATTGTGAAAAGTACAACTGGAATTCCATTATCACAATCGTCTGGATAGTCTTGACTATAAAACATCAACATGGTCTTTAAAGTCTGAAAACGCAATTCTGTTGCTCCCTACGATTCTGTATAGTACACAGTCGATTTGTATTGTTTTATTCATAAACCACCCATAACTTCATCAAATAGTTTTGATGTAAAATTTGATCCCTGGTCCGATTGCATTTGTGTGGGTAGTGGGTATCTCGGAAACAAATTTAGTAATTCTTCTGCAATCCTTTTATCTGTGATACTGCACAATTCCTCTGGAAAACTAGTAGACAAATTCATTATGGTCAACAAATACAGATTCCCACTTTTTCCAAAAAGTAGTTTTCCTAAGCAGTCAACTAAGATTCTTGTAAAAGTTTCCTCAAAAGCGGGAGTGGGTATGAAGTGTATTGCTCTTAACACGGCCTGTAGTTTTCCTATTACACGGATGAAGTGTCTGGCAGAAGTCAACCACATCCTAATGCAGTCCAGGCCAATAGAAATGTATTTTTTTTCTGGGAGGGAGGTGCGTTTCGCTTGAGTTTTCCTACTCCCGAATGAGCTCCTATAGGCAAAACATGTGCTTCCCGCTATACCTCCATTCTATAACTCAATAGTAATACCACTTGATAAACGTCTGCCCACTCCTCATCTGCCTGAATATGTGATGCTCTCCATTTCCTCATTAAGATTTCATTTTTTAAGATTTTAACATTCTGGGATGGACTCAGGTTCTTCTTCTGTGTATGTTTTTTGATATCAGAAAGCATCTTTCTGTTGTAATTCAGCTTACTTCTCTGAATTATAAATATCCACTTTATCCTCCACAACATTTGATCAAACGTAGTTTCTGATAATTGAACTTCAACTTCTTTATCTTTATTCTTTGATTTCTCCTCCTATTTCCAGCTGTAGCTTTGGGACCTTGTGACCAAACAGTCAGGAAAATCCCAGGATATGCTTCCTGTAACATTTCAGTTACCATGTTTTCCACTGGCTTTTCAATCACAGGAGACATCACTCCTGCCTGTGCTCTAACCATATCATTAATAACATAAACCAGTTATCTGGAAGCAAGAATTGCTCGATGACTCCTGCTACCACTTCACCACTTTGCACCGGACGCTCCAACCTCATTTGATAGAATGGAACAACACAGATTCCACATATTACTACTTTTTCTGGCAACACTTCTAAATTACGCATTTCCTCATCTCTCACCATCAAAGGCTGGTTGCTTCTGTACGTCTTGAAACTTTGATTTTTCACCGACTCTTCCTGGCATACATGAGTAAATCCTACCAATGCAAATAAATTATTCAAAGAGACCTGGCAATTCCTTCTCAACCTGTCCCTGACAAGGTTATACATTCATTTGCAGATATTTTTAGATTCTACTGTACTTTCCTTTACCACTTCAACGAAATTCGCTGCGCCCACATACATCTTCCCGGTACATTTTCTAAAAAGCCAACACTGCAAGTTCATCTGGCAAACTTTATTGCAGTGAAAAAACACCTGAGCTTTTTTGCTTGTCTTTCCCTCTCATACGTTTTTAACTCTGTGGAAAGCTACATTTACTTTTCCCTTACAACCTAAGAATTTCTCATTTCCCCAATTTCTTTCCCTCCTTAGATTCGTAAAATGATGTCTGTAGGGTTCTGGTAACAGCTCATATTCACTTAACATTTGTTTTTCATTTCATAATACTCCCCAATACCTCCTCTGGGAGTGAATCAAATATCTCACGAGCTCTATTTACCCACCTCGTTTAGATTAACAATACCCACATGGTCATTCGTCGTTTCATTTGGTTAGCCACTTTCTCAAACGAAATAAAAAAGGTTTCTATATCCTTCTCGTCAAACTTTGTCAATGCATGGGCATATTTATACAGATTCCCACCAAACCTTTTCTAAGGACAGGGAGGTGATGGCCTAGTGATGTTATTGCTCAACTGTTAACACAGAGACCTAGGTTATGTCCTGGGGACCTGGGCTCAAATTGGAATTCAATATTAGTCTGGATTAAGAGTTTTATGGTGATCATGAATCCATTTATCATTTAAGAAAAAAAAAATCTGGTTCAATAATGTCTTTCAGTGGTGGAAACTGCTAACCTTACCTAGTCTGGCCTACGCGTGACTCCAGACCCATAGCAATGTGATTTATTCTTAGAGTCAAGATAATCGTCACAGCACTTAATGCCATTTTTTTCATAGAACGATACATTTAACAGTAGGTTGCAACACAGAAAATTTTCTCGTAGCTTCTAGCCAGATGAGAAATGAGCCGATGCTTCTTATCCCGTATTCCAAGATTTGGCTCTTAGTGCTGCGGATTACAGCAATTCAGCATATAAATCACTTTCTAATGATTTGCGGTTTTCCTGCGCTTGTGTGTAGTGAGATCAAGAAAGCTACGTGATATGGGAAAGACATGTTGATTGAATCTGCTGATTAATCAGTTTACCACTAATTGTCCTTCCTGTCAGGTGCTCTGGCTGAGGCATTTTCTATACACTTCACCCACGTCCTTGAAAATGTTGCGCATCATAATAAAATATCCTTTCAGCTTCCTCTTTTAGAAAGTAAACGTCACCAGACAATGTAGACTTTCCTGAAGCTGCAAATTTTCCAATGGTAGCAAAGTCCTTACAAAACTCTACTATACCATATCTCGTGCAATTGCATCCTTTCTCAATATATATTACAGATTTAAACAAAAAAAATGTGCATTTCGCTCGCTGAACCAGATCTCATTGCTCATCACTCACAGTCTTCTCAAAGGTGGTAGCGAGGGACGGTCTTGAATTGTTGCAATTCATTTGGTGCAGGTGCATCCACAATGCTGCTGGGGAGAGAATTCCATACTTTGACCCAGCGGCACTGAGGAATCGGCGACAATTTTGTAAATATATATAGTGAATGGCATTGGATAAAATATTATACTTCGTGTTATGCATTTGCATCTACTGTCCTTACCCCTCGAGGAGGTATTAGCTGGGCGTATCAAAGGGGCTATCGAAGGATCATAGGCGAACTATTTCAGTGTGGCATGTTATTGTACACATTGATACTCCTGTATGTTTGTTAAGGAAGGAATGAACGTTTCTGGGATTGAATCGTCTCAAAAAATCATTTTGTTCTGAGTGGTGTAAACTTCTAGGGTATTGTTGGAGTTGCATCCAAAGTCAATCAATCTTTCATTGGACAAGAGCTGAAAACTACTTACAATTTTCCAGCTGTTGTCCGACGAGTATTTTATTTAGTTTCAGTAAAACCTCCCTATTTCTATGCTCCATCCCATTTGGAATATGTCCCATCATTTCCTTTGGCTTCCTTCTTTCCAACTGAAATTGTATGCTAGCATTTGTGATTTATGCCTAAGGTCTGCGATATTCTCTGTTATTTCTCTCAGACGATGCTTTTCTCCATTTATATGACATTCATCTCCTCTGCACCCCTTTGCAGGCTATTTAAGTCACCCATATCACCTACTTTTCCACCTATTTCTAGGTCTTCTGCGCACTTGGCAACAAAACATGTACATTCCTCATCCAAGTCAGTAATGTATATACTGTATATAACTCGAATCAAACTCTCCCAATTCATTCAAGGAACTGTGCACATTCACTTCAAGGTCGATCATTTCCTCTGCAGATTTCAGTATTCTGCGTTTCATTCTGCATTTCGCTGTTTTGCTTCAACTCCAAAATTCATTGCTTCACATTTGGTCGGGTTGATTTCCATTTGCGAATTGACTGCCCACCTGATTGGTCAATTATTCTCTTCCTGCACGTATAGCAGTTCCGCAGGTATGCAAGTTTTCTGCTCTCTATCAATCACGGATCTTTTGATTGTTTGATGTCCAAACGTATTTTATTTTGCACGCCAGACTTGCGTATAAATCATTGCTATTTTTGATAAAAAGCACGGTAAGTCTTACAGAGGTCTGCACAACCCAAATTGGGGGAAAAGGTCTTTAAATGGGAAAAAACCATGAACGTTGATGTTTTGGTCTCTGCCACGTAACCATTTTATTTTTCATCTTGTTATATTCTATTGAAGTGAATGGGTATTCTCTTGGTTTACAATCTGCAATGTTAGACCTTGCCTTTTCAAAATCCATGTGGCGCACATAAATTTCATACCACTCATCAACCCACATTGCGGTATGCTCAATAAAGAAAGTTTGTAAGACACGGTCTTCCCTTATACATTTCATGCTGAGTAACATTGGTTAATCTGTGTCTTTGCAAGAGACAATTTATTATCTGTTGCAGAACTGATTCAAATAATTTGCCCATGACTGCGATTATCTAAACTCGGCAGTAGGCATTTGATTTATCCTGAATGGCCTCTTTTTCAATCAAACCCACCATGAAACAAGAGATAAAAGCTAGAAACAGTCAATTATTATATTTGTAAGCTTGGACAAATTTTGATTTCTTGTCCGTAATTTTCACACTAACATTGCAGATAGGTAAGTCACGAGAATGCCCATTTTCACACTCACAGAAGATTTTTTTTACAAAGCTTGATACTTGATGGCAGAATTCACGAGGCTGAATGGAAACCCAAATCTCAATGGATGTCATCTGTTGGATTTTCCTAAGTACCAACAATTTCGATTGTCACCTCTTCTTCCCTGGAATACTATCAACAATCCCTTTCTTCTTTCTCCCTCTGGGCACTGACCCCATCTATATCTCAGTCCACCACCATCCTTGACACCTGTGCCTTCAGACACATAGAGTCGTTAAGATCTATAGCCCAGAGGAAGGCCCTTCTGTCTATCACATCTCAATGTAACCACGTAACTCTTCTAAAGTCATTTTCCAGTGTTATGTACAGAGACTTGAGTGCTATTGGACATTTAAATACGCAATAATATTATGAGGATTTCTGCCTCTACACCCTAACAGGCAGTGAGGTCTGGATTCGAACCATCCTTTGGATAAAAATGCTTTTCCCCACAACTTCACTATGCTTCTGCACCTTACCTTAAGTCAATGACGCCCTCCCACCCCACCCCCTAGTCAATCACACTTCCAAAAGGGAGAACGTTTCTTTTTTTTTTTGTCCACCTTATCTAGGCCCTTCACAATTTTACACGTCTCAATCATGTCCTGTCTCTATCTCCTCTGCTCTAATATAAACACCATCAGTCTATTCATCTTTCTCTACAATGAAACTTTGCAGCACAGGCAAACTCCTGGTAAATCTGCAAGAAAAATAGAAACAGAGAACTGTAGATGCTGGAAATCTGAAGCAAAAACAGAAATTGCTGGAGAAGGTCAGCAGATCTGGCAGCTGTTTTGGGAAAACAGAGTCAACGATTTGGGTCTATGGACCCTTCTTTCTCCTCTGTGCCCTTTCTGGTGCTGTACCATCATTCCTATAGTGTAGAATTCAGAAGTTATCACGATACTTTTGCCGTAGACTAACTAATGTTTTATAGTTCCAACTAGACACCCTTGAGTTTAAACGTAATGCTTCAGCTTTGTGGAACTGATGTGGCCATGATTCGCCAAATCGTCTCCATATGTGTCATGAGACTTCTGCAATTCAAAGGGCTAATCTTTATACAGCGGTAAGAACGGCATTGAAACTTCTCAAATGATTTTCATAACCTAGTGCCAGTCTCCTGCTTTTTGTCATGTCCTTGCATATTGATTTTCTTCTTTTAATTGTTGAATGCATTTTTCAAAACGTGAATGCCATGATACATCCTGTGGAATATTTTTCCCCAATTTTTCAATCTGTTTCTAGGCTCACTTATTATTGACTCATAAGCACAAATGTTTTGAATGTAAAATGATATGTCCTTCAAAGATGCTGCAGTTCTCCCTTTTATATATATCACAGTAATAGTTTTAAAGTCAGTTTCACTATGCACTATTTGTGAGTGTGTCGTTGTTATAAAGTATGCGTTCTTGCTCTACATGTCGAAAATCAAAACCTTCGGATGATCATGACGATGCGGATGGGCAGAGGGACATTTATATCCACCGCACCCAATGTTTCGGGTGGTGGCCAAATCATCCAGTCTAGAGCTGTTACAAACATCTTGGTCAAGAGCATGTATATCTTAAGCATTAAGCTGTACCTTTTATTTCATCCAAATTTTCCTTCCTCTTAAAATACCATTTTCTTCACACTATCCAATTAAAATAGTCTCACAATATTCTTCGAACAGCATCCCTACTCATTCCCAAACACTGAACATTCTCATATCTTCCTATTTCATAATTAGGTATTACATATTTCTAAAAGTTCCTTGCTCAATATCGTTTCATGTTTCATTTGTCGAAATACTCATGTTACCTTCCTTTGTGGGCTGTCTTTTAAACTGACAGTTCTGTGCTTTTTATAACATGCAACAAAGCTAATGTACTCTTTAACAGTTCCCGAGGTGATAACAAGATTGTCCACTTAATCGATTAATATACTACTTCTTAAAATTCATCTAATTTTCCCATTGCGCGTTTATATTCACAAATTTCATCAAATTATTTATCAAGCCTAATTCCAGTAGCAATAGTGTCCAGTTGGTTTTAAATGGTTCCTTTTACAAAAGAAATCCACGTTGTAGAGGTTAGTTTAGGGTTCACCTGTTCTGAAAAACTTTGACTCAGAAGATTATAAATGGCCTAACTGATCATGATTAAATCTGTAAAAAACAAAGCATTTAATCCAAGTTGGATGCTTGTAAAATTAAAGAAACAAACACATCTAGTAATGTGGAAGGTTTGGTGTGGTGAAATTAAAAGAAATCTGTCTGCAGAAAGAATTAACTCTGTTTTGGTCTGAGAAGGGGAAGAGCCCAGGATAGTGACTGATGTCACGTTGAAAGTTTACTTTGTGTCGATAAATACGTAAACCTTCTGATCATTTCAAACTGCCATCGTCGTTTATTTGATCTCACAATTTGTTTCTGTTGTCTCGACTGTCTTTCAGTTTAGTTCAGCCCAGTTTAAGATCACTTTCAACACAGAAAATAAGCCTCATACATGAACATTTGCAATATTTTTTGGAACATTTTCAAAAGCCGTGTTCAATTGAATGTGTGCCCAACCGTCGATTTCTTTTTCCTATCTATTCAGCTTCTACTAACACACAAAAAGAAACTTGTTGCCATTTTCAAATCAAAAAATACAGTTCATGCTATTTTCAAAAATTTCAGCAAATTTGAAATTCGTTGTGAAAACAAGTCTGAATGTCTATCGTTTTGTGAACAACACCATCATTTTCATTGTGTCCTCTACCTATGGTAAATTACGGCGTCCTCAAACTGTGCTGCAATGGGCAGTCGTGATTCTTTTTACGGGGCTCACTCTGTTTTCTTCCTATTTTTCAGCTATTTGTACCTTATCCTCAAAGATTCATATTGAAGCTACTGAATTACGGCTTCTTCTCAATTAACATATATAATCATCTGCATAATTGCACATTTAACATAGTGACAAGTAATTCCTGCTCCTTTGCTTTACCCTTCTGACACAGCCGTCAGTTTATTTTCCTTCAGGTGTGCCTTGCGAGCTCCACTAATCTCGTAATATTCTGTTACCCATTTTTGACTGTTCTTTTGTTGTTTACCAGGTGAGGGAGCTCTCTGATCCTCAATAAAACATTACAGCATGTTCTTCCTTTACTTCTCCTGACTTATTTTATAAAAGTTTGCCTCACAATCAATGTGGGTATCATCAGCACAGTCTTTCTTCAGACCCTTCACGGATTCTTCCAGCACAGAAGTGCTTTACTCACACCCCCAAAGTAGACTTGACACGCGTGTGTTTGACTCAACTCAGCTCCTGGGTTTGGCCAAATCAGCCCCTGCGTGGATTGTACCAGATCAGATTTTACTCACCTGCAGCTTCTGTGTGAATCTTACATAATCAGGACCTGTGGCAGTAGCCACTCTCGTTTCAGCACTTCTATGGTCAATCATCCCCTATATTCTTTGATACCTAATCGAAATATCTCATATCAACCTAATACATGAATTATGGTTGGTAAAATATGCACTCATGCGTTTTACAGTTCTGCTCCGATTGTTATAGATTACCTTGTTTGTGACACGAGGCATTATCTTGATGTTAAATAATCAACCGATGGAGACTGAAGAAATATTTTTGACTGATTGTTTCATTTTATTTAAGCAACGCAATGAAAGATCAGCCTCAGTTATTAGGCTGAAGTAATACTCTAAAACATTAAGATGAGTTGACTATCTTACACTCCTAAAGCTCTTTCTCCACATTTGAATCTTGCTTCATATAGAGCGAATAAAACAGATGTACCTTTTGTGGCATTTGTTATGTGCTAAGGTTTCGTTCGACAAGTCAGACAACAAGCAATCAATCTCGCATTGGGTGCTGCTGTCTCCTCCTTTATCAATATCTGTCCAACATTGTCTTCTTCCAAACTATTTTCAAAATGTTTTCGTTAACATTGTCTTCTGTTTTCTTATATATCTACAAGGATCTTACTGACACTAGCCTGTAAGCTGCTTAAGGATGTCTCCGTACAAGGTTGAAATTACCTTCTACTTCTCGGACAGATGTATTACTTAACTCTGAGCCTTTTAAATTTAAATGTTCGCAAAAATTAAGAAACTGGGAATTCGCAGAATATTGTAAGCGGAATTAAATTTATGTAACAAAAACTTACTGAAGGCATGTATAAAGTGTCAGACTTGGCTTATTAATCACTCAGAGATAATAACAACCGCCTATGCTGGAGTCCGAGATAACACAGCGTGGAACTGGAGGAACACAGCAAGCCAGGCAGCATCAGAGGAACAGGACTGCTGACGTTTCGGGTCGAGAATAATTATTCTCCAACACGGAAGGCCAACGTGGAACAAGAAAATGGAGTCAAAATATGAGTAAGTGTCAAACTGTTAGAGTACACATGAGAGCTGTCGTATTATCATTGCCAGTTCTACACAAAAAAAATGGGGAAGAATTTTGTGAGTTGAATACAATCAGTTTAATGCTCATGAATATTCCTTCGTAGTTTCCTGGGCGAAATTAACAAGAACGCTTGTCCTTTAAATCCATGGGATGCATGGTAAGGTTTTGATACGTTTCAAAATACAGACTGTTCTTCCATCGAGGAAAATATGTTTCAATTTAATAGTCTATGTAAGCAATCACAGAAATTAACTTAACAAATTGAGCTGATAATATTAGCATTCATAATTCTGATTCCTGCGAATGTACCACATATGAATAGATGCCTAGTCCAGTCTGACTTTGTCAAAACAAGACAGCATTTTAGAACGGATTTCTGATTTATATTTTTAACAAGCAATTCAGCAGTCATTTTAGTAGGTTATATGTGATGACACAGATAAGATGTACAACGATTTCATGGGAAAGTTTTGACACATAGATTGGAAATCCCCCAACTTTGAAGGTACAGTAATGTGGGAGGCAGAGTAGTAAGGGTGCTGATTATTGTAAATATAAAGGAACTGTCGCAATGCTGGAGTATTGTTAATGAGGAGGCACTGCACTGATAGAGGATAAACTCAACTGATACACATGAGCCACTGAGGTGGAGCCTGAAATTTAAACATTCAGCCTTCTAAAATAAGCAGTAAATCTAACTTCCCCAGTTTCACACACTGGGGAGTTGTCAACAATCCCAGTGTCAGCCATTCCCAATATACACCAGGCTGTCAATAGCATTATGACCAAAAACTACTTGATTTTTTTTTCCATTTGTATTACCTATTTATCTAGGTAACCAGTTAGCTATGTAGCTATAATGCTATCGATTCGTCTACCCTGAATTGTGTATTAGTTTTTCCTTGTGGAAAATGCCTTTGCATTTCATATCTGTCATTATTTACGATTAATGTGTCCTGAAACAAGATTGCCTAGAAACATCTTGTAAGTTACCCTAGGACCTATTATCTTTTGACATCAATACTAGCTCCTGTAAACTCCCACTAAGCATCCTATAAGTGAACCCAGATGCTGGGAAAAAATATGAATTCTCTTTGGTTTGTCCTGCCTATTACCCACTGACTGTCCTGCCAATTATTCAGTTTATACACCGAATTGCCATCAGTTTCCCATCTAAATGAAACAGTATTTCTCCTCTAAACATTTGCAATCATCAAAGAAATTGCAAAAAAAAAAATCTTCAAACTTTTACCAGAGTACATCCTGCAAATTTCTTCAATATCTGACTTACATTTCCGGAAGAATATTAATTCATAAATTCACTGCCTTACCTATTGACCCAATAGGACTTGCTAAGTGACTCCTGCACCACACACTCAAGCCTGTACTCCTTGTAAAATAGGTATCATTTCAAGACTAAATTGCCTGAGTTTGTCTTGGAAATTAAGCTCATCAGTTCCACTAAATTAACTGGCTTTTCCCATAACAGGTGGTGCATGGCATTTTGTGGGCAGTCCACATATTTATTCACCAAATTATGTGCCTACATTCACATTGTAATAAGCATGAGTGCTCGAAGTACCACCGATTTATACAATATTCAGTTTTCAACTGCATTCCAAGGAAATCCAGAAGAAGTCTGCAATGGCATGAAAAAGATATACTGGCAGTAATGACTAAGGGGAATCCCAAGATACTCTACAAGTCTATAAAGGGAAAGAGGATAGCAGAGAAAAAGTAGGGCACATTACAGTCCAATATGTACATACAGCCAGAGGATATTAGTAGGATTTAAACAAGTACTTCAAAACTCTCTTCCCTTTGGAGAAGGAGGGTGTTGGTGTAGAGTTCAGGAACAGGAACTGGGAGATTCTTAACTATTTAGACAAAGAGAATGGGGAGGCATTGGCGATTTTGACTGGTTTCAAAGTGGACAAATCCCAAATTCTAGTCGAGTTAGATCCCAGGCTGTTATGGGAGAGTAGGAAGAAAACTACAGGGGCTTTGATTCATATTCTTAATTCAACTTTGCCACACGAGTTGCCAGATGACTAAATTTATTTTGCCATAATCTTACTGCAGCATAAGACTGCTCTCTCATTCGAGATTGTGGTAGTTTCAACCTAAGGGTTAGCATTCCTCAGTCATTGGAACTGCTTGAGAATAATTTTTCGTGATAATCTCGGACAGTATTGAACCCATGGTTTAGGCATCACAAACCAACCATCCAGCCAACTGAGCTAACAGACTGCCGAATGATTGTTGGGCAGGTATGGTTCCACTTTTCAAGCAAGTTAGTTAAGTAAACAAGGGAAATGCAGAACATTGTGTTTTACATCAGCGGTAGGGAAAGGATTGGAGAAAATTCTGGAGGAATGAGTAATCACCAATTGGAGATGTAAGGTTTTACAAGGGATAGCCAGTATGGCTTTGTCAGAGGGAATTCATGACTCACAAATTTGATTGACTCTTTCAAGGAAGTGACAACGTATGTCGATGAAGGTGGTGCAGTTGATGTACTTTTTTTTCTGGATTTCAAAAAAACCAATAACAAAGTCCCGCATGGGAGACTGTTAAAAAATGCAAACATACATTAGATCCGTTGGAATTTGGCATCTTGGATGAAAAGTTGTCTCAGTGTAGGAGACAGAGTTCAGTAGTAGAAGATTATTTGTGTTACTGGTGATTGGTTTCCAGTGGAGTATCACGGGATTCAGTTTCGGGTCCCTTATTGTTGGTTCATGACGGAGAGGCAGTGGCTTATGGAACATCGCTGGACTGTTAATCTAGAGGCCCAGATAATATTCTGGAAACACGAGTTTGAATCCTACCATGGCAGAAGGTGGAATTTGAATTCAATAGAATTTCTGGAATTAACAATGTAATGATGACCATATTTCCATTGTCGATTGTTGGAAAAACCCGTCTGGTTCACTGTCGCCATGGAGGAGAGAAAACTGCCATCATTACCTGGTCTGGCCTACATGTGACTCCAGTCTCACAGCAATGTGGTTGACTCTGAACTGCCCTCTGGGCTATTTGGGATGGCCAAAATAATGCAGCGAAGCCCTCATCACGTGAATGAATAATTTTAAAAAGAGGAAAAATGCGTAGATCACTGAGAAATGAAATATAATCACGATAACTATGAACTGGTGCACTTTGGAAACTGTAGAAGACAAGGGAGTACTCAAAGAATGTTTGGAATCTAAAAAGCTCAGAGGAACAGAAGGATCTTTGGGTTATTATTCACAGATTCCTGGATGTGGAATATATTTTAATAAGTAGTTAAGGAGGCATACATAAATTATCAGTTTTCATTTATCAGTTATGGCATGGATTATAAGAACAAGAAGGTTAAGTTGGAGCTCCACAGGATCACTATACGGTTCTGGTTACTACAGCATTGGAAGGGTGTAATTCCACTGGAGGAGGCGCAAAGACTGACTGAGAAGTGGCCAGGGATGGAACAGTTTAGGTGTGAAGAGAGGAGGTAGAAACTCCGGCCATTTTCTGAGAGGAGGCCCGATTGATGTGTATACGATTATGAAAGGCATGAACAGAGTGGATAGAAAGCAACTGATCCCCTTTGTTTTTAGGTCAATGACAAGAGGACATAAGTCAAGACATTTAAAGTGCGTTTGAGGATTGATTTTCATGCAGAACGTGCTGGGAATCAAGAATGTGATATCTTGAGGGTGGTTGAGTCAGAAAGCTCACAACCTTTAACAAGTACTTGAATGAGAATTTGAAAGGTCACAATATTCAACGCTCTCGTCCAAGTGCTGGAAGGATTTTGTGTAGTTTTATCAGTGCAGATGCGATAGCCTGAACAGTCTCTTCTGTACTGTATTTTGATTCTCTCAGGAAATGTGAATGTGGGCATAAAAAATAAAATTATGAATCTGTATAGTGTCAAATCTCTTTAATTGAACAAATATTTGGTTATAAATTTTCAAACTGATCAGGCTTGGTAAAAAACAATGCAAACTGATCAAGCAACAGAATGATCCACATAAAAAAGAAAGCTTGAGATAAACTAGGAATAGGAAATTGCATCACTTATGTGATACGAGTGACACTTGAGGATATTTAATTCGGCCAAGAGGGCAACTTATGTGCTCCACATGCAAAATAATTCAATATTGCATGTGGGGTGCACAGTGTGAATCGCACATTGCTCGCTGCTCCATAGTGTTCTCAATGTCAGCAACGTTGAATGCAGTTGTCACAGCTGCTCTGAATTCCTACAGAGCGACCTAATGACAAGAACAACTGATAAGAAAGTTGTTGGTAAGGTACTAAGGACATGAATTCAGCATAGGCAAATAGTGTTTCTACATGTTCTGTCCAGGTGGTGAAGCCTCCCTTGACAAATTATACGATGTCAAGATTAACCCATTCAAAGTGATTAATTCAAGTTTGAAGTCAGAGAACTTAGATGGTTCTGGTCTAATGAAGTATTATGAACTTAATAGTTTCTCATGAAAAGCTAGAAAAGTTAAAAATCCAATTCAGATCCAATTCTGAGATAACAAAGTGTAGAGCTGGATGAACACAGCAGGCCAAGCAGCATCATAGGAGCAAGAAAGCAGGAAGAATTTTCTGATAAAGGGTCTAGGCCCGAAACGTCAGCCTTCCTGCTCCTATGATGCTGCTTGGCCTGCTGTGTTCATCCAGCTCTACACCTTGTTATCTCAGATTCTCCAGCATCTGCAGTTCCTACTATCTAAGATCCAACTCTGTCGTCCCCATGATTAACTTTGTTATACCTCTCCCTCAGAACGCAATGCTTCTCAAAGACACGCCTTACAACCCATGACCACTGCCAGTCCTGAAAGTCGAAATGTGAATCTTCCCCAGATCCCAGTTAGATTACAGGATCTTAACACCAAGTCACTTTACAAACTCATGAAGGGTAACCGACAGGACCATACACCACTCGCCATGGTCACAGCGTGCCATCGCCCCAATGAAGGGAAAACACTGCAGATGCTGGAAGTCTGAAACATATACAGAGAACGCTACAGAACCACAGCAAGTCTGGTAACATCTATACAGAGAGAGGTAGAGTTAACATTAGGAGTCTCGTGTGACTGTTCCTGAGATACTTGAACCAAAGAATGGCCATACCAGACTGAAAACATTGACCCCATTTCTCTATCAAAAGATGCTGCGACTCCTGCTGAGTGTCTCCAGCCTTGTGTATGTTTGCACCTGGCATCAGCCCACACTCTATTGGAACACTGCCAACAATGCCATCCCCGGGACGTCTGACACCATCCACCCGATTCATGAATTCTTCCAGATCTCTAAAACCCGCGCATGCATTCTGATTTCCCCGATATGGGGCATAAAGCTATCACATTCTACAATGTGAAGAAGTTTGCCGTCCATTGAACAACTATCACAGAATGAAGAGCAGCAACAATTTCAAAATTAGAGGCAGATGAGCATAATGATTTGGGCAAAACAGCTCCAAAAATGATTCTTGTTAAGAAACACGTCTAACATGATTATTTTTGCTTCAGTCTCGTGTCATTTGAATCTATAGAAAGATTATAGTATTTGGCAGGCTGAAGGGCCTCTTCTGTACATTACGATTCTATATTTTGATGATTACGTAACGTTTGCACTCGGGCACACTAGAGACACTGGGCTCACTCAATCAGCGGTGCACCTAAAGTAGTGGGCATGTTTGCTTTTGAGAAATCTGCAGCACACAATCATATTTGCCTATCTTTGAAACAAACAGTAACTTGTGGTGCTTCACAGACAGACCTGTGCTTGAGCAACGAATGCATAAACAGGAAATCCACAATGACTATTCACATCGTGCTGTACTTTCCATTCAGCTATTTTTAAAAACAGCATATATCATCTACAGCCCTTTTTTTTCATGAATGACGCAAAGCAATTCGAGAATGGAACAAATTAGAAAGAAACTGTGAAACTGCAAACAAGCATTTCAATACAGACAATGACCTTTTTAACTCATTGTGTGCAGTTTTCCATCGGTTATAAAGTTAGATTATTCTTCTAATTCCCAGGCTAATTCCAGTGCGAATTCACTGAGAAATACAGTCATGTATATTCCAATCTTTAATATTAGAAGTAAGTTTCATACTTCTATTATCAAAGGTGAGTTAAATATATATTCAACGCCACTTTTGTTAAAAAGAACAAGGGATTCAATTAATAGTCTTGCAAAAATATTCATCTCTTCAATAGCATGAGAAAAATTGATTAGTTGATTATAATAACACTGCCCTTTGTTCAATCATGTAGTCTGTAAATCTGTCTACCGCATTTCCAAGAACGCACTTGTGAATATATTTTATTTGGAAGTATTTCATGAACTGAAAAAGTATTTTCTTTTCTTTCTTTTTTTTTTTTCTTTTTCTTTCTTTGTTTCGTTCTTTCTTTCCTTCTTTCCCTCCTGCTTTATTCAGGTCTGTCTTAATTTCTGTCTTTTCTCCCTTCCTTATTAACTCTATCTTTCTTCATGACGTACTGTACTGCTTTCTCTCCTACATTCCGACTTTCAGTCTTGTCTCAGTGTCTTTCTCAGTTCAACTAATATATTTGTTCCCTTAGGCAATATATCTTTTCTCAGCTTAAAGAAAAAACATTTCTTTTTCTGCATGAAACGGATATTCCTTCCTGCCACATTGTATGATATATACTGATATTTCATTTAGTGTCCCTTTAACAGTGTATCTACAGATCCCAGTGTTTGAGACCGTCTCAGCTCGAAGCATCATTCTGCTGGTTTTCCACGTGGATTGGTTTGTGAGTGCAGCTGTTCTAAACTGTTGTAACTACAGTTGCAGGAAAGTCTCCTCGTCGGTTGTATTGCGGGAATGTTCTTATGTCCACGTGGAAGACATATAGATGATGTTAACAACTGCTCAAATGCATAGTTTCTTAAAATGAGAATGTGCAGAGAAATGTTTGAACGGTATATAGGAAATTTGATATGAAATATATGAAATTGTTCAATGCAGGTCAGAACTAAGATGTTTTAACTCATTTCACCGTAAACAACTGTGAATAGTGCTTATATTTTACTCCCCCACCCTCCGTCACTCACCAGTTTTTTTTTCTGACCATTTGTGCTTCTGAATGAAATTCTCTCAATGTTTTCACTGTCCTGCTGATTTGCGAAGTCAACAGCGTAGCCCCCCACTGATGAGTTTTCAAACAAGAATTGAAGAAAGAAACAATAGAGGAACGAAATAAATCTTGACTTATAAAACAAAGTAACCAGCAAACTGCAGCAAAGGCAAGCTGACTGTAGTTGAATTCTTCAAACCATATCAAATATCAATACCATATCAAATGTACATCTTTGCAGTGGAAATGTCTGATATCGCAGGTAAAACTATTCACAGTCTGTTAAGTTTTGTATTTGATGTAGATGTTAGACCGAGTATGCTTACTATCAGCTATTTTAATAAAAGCCTTGTCTCTTCCATTTCTATGTCCAGTAATGGCCTCGATGACTTCTTTCAGATCTCATAAAGTATCAGAGATCATCTTCCTATCTGAATGTTTACTTTCATCTGTTGAACTGGGATACACGTATTTGTTTGGAAGACTATGTATTTGTCTCTCATCTTGTAATTAATTATGGGAAATAGCATTTCAATTTTCAGAACAGTAATTTCTCACCTCATGGATAACTATTCTTGGACCACCGTCATTAAGTACTCAGATCGGAAACTGACGAGTTAGGACGTAAATGCCTAAACATATGAAACCATTCCCAACATTCTGAATTGCACATCCATCAATATATTTTCCCCTTGCACGATATTCTCCGTTGTGTTTTGAGAAAGGCAGTGCTATTTCCCCATCATTGTGACATCTATTTTAACATTTTCAACATCACCAAATTTCTTTTGAAATCCTGATTTTATTAGTCATTTACTAATATATGATTTTAACTTTCACACTTAGTCAAAGGCTGAATGTGACTTGATAGAAGTCGATAAAGTTATGAGATGCATGTATAGGGTTGACTGTCAGAAGTTTTTTTTTCCCAGAATTGAAATGTCTAAAACTCGGGGGCATACATTTATGATGAGGGGGGAAAGATCAAAGGAGATGAGGGGCAAGTTTTTTACACGGAGAGTGTTAGGAGTGTGGAGCACATTGCCGGGGTAGTAATAGAGACAGATACGGTAGGGGCGTTTAAAAGACTTTTAGATAAGCACACAAATGTGCAAGGAATGAAGGACAAGCAGAAGGGATTAGTTTAATTTGGTGTCATGTTTGGCACTACATCATCATCCAAAGGGACTGTTTCTGTGCTGTACATTTACAGTCACTAATAGCCATCGTTTATGGAAAATGAGCAAATATTGACCATGCTTTATAAAAAAAAATTGATGCGTAAAACATTTGAACTCTGGTGACATCCCAGGAAATCTCTTTTGCATATTTTTCAATACTTGATTCGAGATAACATGCTTTTCTTTCTATTCATTTGTGGGATGTGTGTGTCACTGGCGGGCGAGCATTTCTTGCCCATCCCTAGTTGCCCTTGAGAAGGTGGTGGTGAGCTGCCTTCTTGAACCGCTGCAGTTCTCCTGCTGTGGATTGATCCACAATGCTATTAGGAAGGGAATTACGGAATTTTGACCCAGCAACGGTGAAGGAACAGCTATATATTTCCAAGTCAGGATGGTGAGTGACTTAGAGGGGAACTTGGAGGTCGTGGTTTTCCCATATATCTGCTGTCCTTGTCCTTCTGGATGGAAGTGATCATAGGTTTGGAAGGTGCTGTATGAGGATCTTTGGTGAATTTCTGCAGCGCATCTTGTAGTCTATACACATTGCTGCTCGGGATTGTCGGTGATGGAGGGAGTGAATGCTTGTGGATGTAATGCCATTCAAGCGGGCTGCTTTGTCCTGGATGGTGTCAAGCTTCTTGAGTGTTGTTAAGGCTGCACTCATCTAGGCAAATGGGGAGTATTCCATCACACTCCTGACTTGTGCCTTGTAGATGACGGACAGGATTTGAGGAATCAGGAGGTGAGTTACATGCCGCAATATTCCTAGCTTCTGGCTTGCTCTTGTAGCCGCTGAGTTAATGTGGTGACTCCAGTTGAGTTTCTGGTCAATGGTAACCTCCAGGATGTTGATAGTGGGGGCTTCAGTGATGGTAACACCATTGATTGTCAATGGACGATGGTTAGATTATCTCTTATTGGTGATGGTCGTATCCTGGCATTTGTGTGGCGCGAATTTCACTTGCCACTTGTCAGCCCAAGCCTGGATATTGTCCAGATCTTGTTGCATGTGAACATGGACAGCTTCAGTATCACTCCTATGATGAAACAGCCAAGAAACAGATTTTATATCCATCCAGCAAAAAAAAAATCAGCAAATAAACGGAGGAGTGTGTGACCTTTTTTGCTGCACTACGACCTCGACGGTTTCAATTTATGCTGCTTTGTAATTGTGCTGTGATTTTGGAAGTACATATCTTTCCAATTCGATCTTCAATTCTTTCTGTATGTTTCTACCCTGTCTACCCTGTCTATCTCGCATGTTGTTTATTTTTGATTTGCTTTGTAACAGGCGATTTAGGCAGTTTTATAATGTATATTTTCTATCAGTAGTTATTTTTAAAAGGGGGTTCTCGTTGCACTTGCTGCACGACCTTTTAATAAAACAGCCTTCACCGAGAAACCTGAGGTAAAATGTTAAACTTCTGCCCAAACATTGCTCAATTCAGACCCAGACCCGATGGATTTGGTTGTTCCACTGAGGCCACTTAAAATTCGCAGTCACAATACGGCTCTGATTTGGCTGATAAATTACAACATTTGACATGTTTGGTCATTCAGGTGAAAACCGTGGTCCCAAAAACTAGGGTAACTTCACGAATACAAACCCTCCATAAAAAGGTGACCATGATTGGCTAAAACATTTGTAATTCACAACTCAGCCAATCTGCCCAGCATTGATTGTAGGCCTGAGTCTTCTTCCGCCTTCAGCTATTTTGATGAACTGAGTGATCCCACAATCAGTCGATCAGATGTAGGATCTGCAGTACTGCCACATCTAGTCATGAATTATGATAGACAATTAAACACTCTACTGGAGACCCCCATCCTTAATGACGGAGGAGAACAACGCATCAGTGCAAAATACAAAGCCGAAGGGTTCACACCTTCAACCAGAAATGCTGAGTAGATGTTCCATATCAGCCTTCACCACTAGTCCCCACCATCAGAGTTACCAGTCTGTCGATTGATCCCATGTGACATTTGCAAATGGTTTGAGACACTAGATACTGCAAAGGCTGTGGGCCCTGACAGCATTCCAGCAGTAGTACTGAAAACTTGCTCTCCAGAACTTGCTGCACCTCTACCACAACTGCTCCAGTACAATTACAACACTCGTAGTTAGTGATAATGTGGATAATTGTCACTTATGGCCTGTGCACAAAGAGCCGGGGAAATCCAATACTTCTAACTACCGTCTTCTCTAGATCATTAGTAAATTGATATAAAAAGTCATGAACAGTGGAATCATGCAGCATCTGCTTAGAAACAACCTGGTCATCCTAAGCCACTCGGCTCTATCACACAGGACTATCTACAAGATGCAAAGCAGAAATATGAAACCACATTCCAAACTTAAGACCACTTCCCATCAAGAAGGACAAGGACAAGAGATACATGGGAACAGCGCAATTGCAAATTCCACTGTAAGTCACTCACCACTCTGACTTGGAAATATATTTCTGCTCATTCACTTCCACTGGGCAAAAATCCTGGAATTCTCTACATAGCGGCATTGTGGGTCAACCTACACCCCATAAACGAAGGGGTGCAAGAAGGCAGCTTTCCACCACTATATCAAGGGCAACTAACTTTGGGAAATAATTTCTAGACAACTAGTGAATCCCAATTACCACGAGTGAATGTAAAACAGAAAATGGCTTTTAGTATTGCATGAAATTTCATGTTTCCTGATCTTCCTTGTCAAGATATTTATTGCCAACTTCCTATGACACAATAGAAATCGAGACTCAGCCAGAAATGACGCTTATTTTCCCATAATCCATTGAGCTTGACATCAGTGAATGTGTGTTACTGTGCACGTTTCTTTTTGTTGCAGTGCCTGTTACCTGCGCGGGAACCATTCAGCTATGGAGAGATCCTAAAAAGGCTAGAGTTATTTTCCTTAAAGTAGACAAATCTGAGGGGAGATCTGGTTGAGGTGTACAAAGTTATGAGAGGTTTGGAGAAGATAGATAGTGAGAAACGTTTTCCGTTAGTTGGAGGTCAACAACCAGTGTTTACAGTTCTAATGTAGGGCGCCGAAGGTACACAAGGGGTTAACAGGCAAAAGAATCATCGCTGAATCGTGGGTATCTGGAACTCACTGCCTGAGAGGGTAGTAAATGTGTGAACCTTGATGACATTTAATAATTGCATTCATGGGCACTTGGCACGCATCCAAGGCAACAGGCCAAGTGGAAAGTTGTTTCGAAGTAAAGGGCTGAGAGGTGATGGACAAGTACACAACTATTCACAGGGGGGGGGGTTGCATCCTGCAAAATCTCTATCACTCTATGACTTTAATTAACCTGTTTGCTAGGTACTTGGCAATGTCTATGTTTCTCATTTTCGCAGCTAAATGATTAAGTTGAAAATGTTGTCAATATTTTTTCCCTTGGTTTTGTGACAAAACTTTGCTCATGACGTGATCAAGAAAATGTGGCGAATGCTGGAAAAGACAATGATCTTACCGTGTGTTGATTTGTACTACTTATTTTATTAGATTACTTTTAAGAAACGTACTTATTGATAAATAGGCCGACTAAACTTTTAAAAGTCAATCCTGCAAAATGGACCTGGTGATATTGTAATAGAACTGAAAGTAGCCAGAATATGGGTCATTTCAGTAAGCATTGATTATGCAGATTTGAGTTACAATTGAATTAATAATGAGGAAATTAGGCAATAAATGAAAACTATTCGTGTGAGCAAAAATGAAAAATGGAAATTCAAATTGTTCTTTGATCAAGGAAAATGAAAGAAAATGTTTTTTTTTTTATTTTGAAGCCGAAAGTGGCGGAGGAAATGTTCAAACGAATTGCAAAAAGTTCTTGGATTTCCAACATAGCATCAGGAATCTCTTCCTCGCACGACAATTGATGATGATCAAAAAGCCCTTGTGCCCACTTCCCCACCAGAGACCACGAGGTTTCCTTTGTAAATCAGTCGAGTTATCTGGAATTGCGCCGGGGGAACGTCTAACTAAATTGGAGTTCGGAATCAAGGATAAATTGAGGAAGCACTGTTCCTGTCCTGCTATGGTGATAATTGTTTCGTATTCCCTTATATATTACCCATGTTCATCTGACATTGACTTCAGATCACACAGTATGAAGAGAAGCAAGTGTTCATTGGATGTAGTACGGCATGATGTGATAAAATATATATAATTTCCCTCATTAGAAAGTTAGTACTAGACATTGTTGAGCAGTAATTCAAGCAATCTGCCTTCTTTTTTAAACTGTCATGTCCTTGCAGCTTGGAATTCGTTGAAAAAAAAAGGAAATATTACGAAGAATGGTATTTAGCATCAAAAAAAGTCTGCATCTGCAAATCTACAAATTTATGGACGATTCCTTGTGCCAATATAACGTACTATTCTCAATAAATATTTTTCTAATGTGTAAAAATATGAATGATTTATTACAAATTTGAATTTATTTATTCTTAAATGTATTCCTCTGTGAACGTGGTAAGCAGTGATTAGGCTCAATTTACTGTCCAACCCTAACTCCAACTGCAAAAGTTGAAATCAGGTACTTAGTTGAAGTGCTTCACTTGATTACTTTTATGTTGGTATAGCCGGCATACAAAAAAGATGGACGCCTAGAATTTGAACCGCTACAATGAAAGGATTAAAAATATATTGCCAAGTCAAGATGAAGTGCAACTTAAAAGGCAACATTTCAAATTCGTTTTTATTCTAGAAAGTGTACTTGATGTTGGTTGCAAGTTCTCAAAGGACTGAAGGGAGGTTCTGCAGTATATCTATTAGATGGCACACTCTGTTTATATTACGCAGTGGCGCCAGATGGCGTAGATATTTAAAATATCAGATCGATTTTCAATTCTGCTAGCAGATTTTGCTGCGATGGTGTAGAACGTTTCATTATTCAAGTACATTTATTCAAGCAAATGAACAGCACTTTTAGGTTACCTGTCCAGTTTAGAACTTGATCATTGTAAACAATGAGGATGTAAACAATGAGGATGTTAATAATAAGATATTCAGAGATGCTAATGCATTTTATTCGCAAAAGGAACGTTTGATGGGTTACATTTCAGGACAACAACACTGGTTCTTTATGATTCTATGAATTAATTAATGGAAAGGTAGAAACAGAGAAGGCAGAAGCATGAATAATCCATTCAACCTCTCACGATTGTCTGGCAATTCAATATGATCATAGGTAATTATCCATTTTACCCTAACCCTGCCCTCTGCTCAAATCACAAGACCTATTTCTATCTCCTTCTTGAAAACACATACCGTTTTGCCCTCAACCACGTTCTGTACTAGTGAATTCCATAGGCTTACTACTCTCTGCAAGATTTTTTTCCTCAGCTCAGTTACAGGTCTCCTTGTCCTTTAACTGTGACACTTTGTTCCAGACTCTCTCACCATCGGCAAAATCCTTCCGGCAACTAAGAATTTTGTATGTTTCTGTGAGATTCCGCCTCATTCTTCTTAACTCCGGTCAATACGTTCTTAACAGAATCAATCTCCGCATATATCAGTCCAGTCATCCCAGGAATCACTTTGGTAAACATTTGCTGCACTCTCTCTTAAGCAAGAACATCCTTCTTCAGATAGACATCAAGGCTACACTCTTAAGTACTGCTGTGACCTCACAAATGTCTTGTAAAAGTGCAACATGACATCCTTTCTCTTGTATTCAAATTCTCTTACAGTGAAGGTCAACATACAGATTGCCTTCTTTACTGCCTATTACACCAGCGTACTTACTTGGAGCAATTGGTTACTGGTACAAACAAGTCATGTTGAACATCCCAATTTCTCAATTTACAGCCATAAAAATAATAATCTGCCTTCTTGTTCTTCCTTTACAAAGTGGGTATTTATAATTATCTATATTGTACTGCTTGTACCATCCATTTGCAGCCTCATCCAATCTGTCAAGTTGCACAGCAACAACTTTCCACATTCCTGATAGCTTACCCCTCCAACCAGCGCTGTACCATCTGCAAATTTGGAGATAATACATTTAGTTCACTTATATAAATCATTCTTTTGTATTGAAAATAGCTGACGTCCGAGCACTAATCTCTGTGGTGCCTGACTAGTCACTGACTGCTATTCAAAAAAAAAGTCACTTATTCCTACCCTTTGTTTCCTGGTTCCTGACTAATGTTCTATCTGTCGCAATTCATTACTCCCAATCCCATGCACTTTAATTTTGCACATTATTCTCTTAAATGGGACTTTGTCAAAAGACTTCTGAAAGCCCAAATAAACCACAATTTCTGGCAACCCCGATCAACTGCCCAAATTGCATTCTCGAAGAGTGCCAGTAAGTTTTCCTAGCATGATTTCCCTTCAGTAAATCCATGCTGATTCGTACCATTGTTTTCTCAGTGCTCTACTATAAATCTTTTGGTATGGACTCAAGCATCTTTTGCACTACCGAAGTCAGATTCATTGGTCTATAATTCTGTGTCTTCTCTTACCTCGCTTTTTAAATAGTGGAGTTTAATCAGCTACCCTCAAAACTGCAGGAACTCCTCTACAGTATAAATAGTCTTAAAAGATGAGTGCAAGAGCATCCATTATTTCTAGGGCCATTTTCTTTTAAGTACGCTGGGATGTATCAGGCCATTGGGATTTATTCCATGTTCTTCCATCAGATTTCCATTGATTCCAGTTTTGCATTGTCCCTTGTGTATGACACTTGGTCAAGTTCTAACTTCATGTCCAGGGTAGAAAGTCCAAACTTAAAAGGACTTCCAATTGAGCATAAATGGTTTGTTTGAAGAATATTCTCGTGCAGATTGCTGCTGGTGGAAGCTAATTGGAAATTTACTGATCGTTGCATAAACTGTCATGCGATTGCAGTATTAAAAAAAATCTCTTGGTAATTGAAAGCACACCGTCGGGGAGTTCATTAAAACAGACAGTTGGGTATTGTTTCACATTAACAGATATGTTAAAACGTTGTAGCTGTATTTAATAGTATTTATGTGTGGAGCTAGTTTGGAAAGACAAGATTTGGGTAAGCAAAATTTTCATTTTCCTTCATCTTGCCTGTTGCTGTGTCCAGTGGATGCATCAAGTTTGGGAGATTATCAGGAATAAAATTTTGACATTCAGCATCTGTATTGCATGGCACCCCAAGATTCGACCGAAATGCTTCCTTCCCAATGTATTTTAATAGTCATGCATTGAGTCCTTTGATCATTGAAAATGAGGATGTGCGCTCAGGACCTGCCAGACCGATGCGTTTCAACTATCAACCGTCAATTATGGCTGCATGGAGCCAGGTTGCAATTTATTTATTCAACTTAGTACTTGTGTAATCATCTAATTCTGATATTAACTTCTCTATTTCAGTGATCAAAGAATATACTGTTCTGTGTTCTAGTTTCATGAAAGTAGTCTTCAAACTTTTCAGGTCTAGGAACAGCATGAAATCAGTATTAAGAACATAACGGCCATTCAGGCTCTGATTTTTGTATAATCAACTGACACTTCATGTATTTCAGCTATACTTCTGTTCTATTATCTTCACAATCTCCAAATCTCCTATGTAACAGACAATTTTCTGCAACAGCATCACACTCATACACTCAAAATGAATGAACGTGCCCATTCAATGCCGCCTTCTCAAAGAAACAAATCTGCCTATCAAATATATGTTAGCAACAGCTATTAACCATGCACTTGAAAAAATTAAAAATGCATTTGCTTATTTTTATGATTTTAACATTTTTTTAAAATGCATTTTGCATTGCCCATGATTAAGGTAAGGACTATTATATATTTACAAGACTTCAGTGTGTGGGTTACAAATGCATCAAAACAAAGATTCAAGCATGTTGCATCTATGGTTCAGCTATCAGCATGTTGACACCAAGTTCTTAGGCCAATGGACAGTTCAGAATTTGAGTTACTTTGTCTACTTCAAACATTGAAGTTGTAGGGAAACAGATTTATTTGAATAATGATAGAAATGAAAGTTTCTATAAATCACGAAAACGTTCAACAGATTGGGTTTCTTTAAAATAGGATACATAGACTGATTGCTGAAAGATCGTAACATTAAGGTTGAAGAAAGAGTTTAATTGCAACATCTCTCATTGCAGGCCATAATAGAATTGACTGACATTAATATTCGGGGTTTAATAATAAATCCACTCTCGATTTCGAATGAAAACTCGGCGTCAGGGTGTGCTCAGAATGAGGAATTCATTACTAATGGAACAATGGAATCAAACATATTTAAAAAGACGAGGACAATTGAATGAACATGCTCCAAAAAAAAAGATGAAATGGAGGAAGAAGTTGATCTGGTGAGTTATAAAATGGTGAGTGAAGACTTGTGGGAATCACAAATATCTGCATGGAACAGAATAATCTGAATAATCATTTATGGTTGTTCAATTAATGTATGTTTTTCAAAGCAATGAAAATTGTGAGTTATGAATATGTTGATTATGTTAATGACAAAAACTGGAACCATAATTCTCTCTTCACTTATAAAAAAGAAATGCCATGGCAAAGGAAGTATCAGTCATTCTAGCAATGGAGGATGCAATGTTTTACAGAACATCATCAATTTATATCACTTGCTAAATTTGTGCAGAATGTTTTGTACACGAAAAATAACTTCATACAACCATATATTTCCCTGTGCCAAGTACCAGCATTACAGTAGACCATCAATTTTACCTTGTTTTCAAAGAACTACTAATCATTTGATTGATCAACACAGGGAAGTACGAGTGACATCGATCCTCTGACAGCATATTGCGGGTTTAAATTGGGCATTGATTTATCTAGGTAAAAGGTGAAGGTGCCTTACTCTTAGCAGATCATTGGGCTGATCGCTCATTAGAGAGAGACCACGATTGGTGGCTTAACCTGAGGATCACCAAGCCTCGGGCAAAGGGAAAGAATAAGAAGGAGAGTCCTTCATGGAATCCCTGGCCAGTGCACGAATTAAAGCCATGATTTTGGCGATACTCTGTATTGCAAACTAACTGTCCAAGCTAATTAACCTCCATAAAAATCAAGTAACTGAAAACCTACTGAACCATAAGGCTTCGTTCTCATTAAAAATAGGCAACTGGAGGTGTTTTAACCTGATGTTTACCAAACCTCGGACGACGGGCCTTTCCAACGGAGAGTCCTTCATGGTACCATCAGCTACTGCATCACAAACCATCAAGTGAGCTAACCGACACTTTTTACTTACCTGACCACAAGAGTCTGTGCTCTCTGTTATGTCAGCAGAGAACCTGGTTAGATGAAGAAACGTACTTCCATACAGACGTAGGTATGAAGAGGACATATCAAAAGTGCATCTTTCTTCTTTGTTAAACCTACTCACACTGCTAATCAATTTGTCTTTTCATAGCTATTCGACTTATTTTACTGAAAACCAAAAATGAACGGAAAATGTGCCTTGAGAGCATATAAAAATCACTGAGCCACACTGAAATAAAATTCATTGTCAATCTATCTACCTTTGTTCCAGATAGATAGATAGATGGACAGATAGACAGATAGACAGACAGATAGACAGACAGATAGATAGATAGGTAGATAGATAGATAGATAGATGACAAATGTATCAATTTGTGTCATTTTTATTCTTAATAATGTTTATCGACTCCGGGGAGTGATGGAAACATTCACCCCATCTGCACAAAATACACCGGTCAGTTCGGATTTATCATACTGCCTTAAATATGAGGGCTCTGTCATTGAGAAGACTTTTTCAGCAGTCTGCATGAGATTACCCTTTGCTGCAATTTCATTTTCTCCAAATGTATTCGATCATCATTTTAATAATAATTTGCTGTGTTTCTTTTTCAACATATCAATTCAGTGATCATCAGAATGTTTGTGTTGTAGAAGATGATTTTAGAAAATTGTAAGACATTTTACCATTACAATCTACAAAGATTATTCAGAATCATCAAAAACAGAATATCTATGCTTGGTTTATTTTCGTTCACTTATTGGATTCATGCATAACTGTATAAACAAATTTTATACCCATTGCTAAGTGACCTTGTGAAAGTGGTGCTAAACTACCATTATCAAAACTTAATATCCATCAAATTAAGTTCAGTCATTGTATCATCACACAGGAGTGAAAGGACATTCAAGAATGCTGCAAGTAAGGATTATGTGTGATTCGATCGGAACCTGCAGGTGGAAATGTTATCCTACGTGTGCTCCCTTCGCCTTCTTCGTGATAAAGGTTGCAGGTAGGTTATGAACCTGGTTACATTGCTGCAGTGCATCTTGTAGATATTACACAATGTTGTCACACAACTTAGCAAGAAAGTAATCACATATAAGCTGTGTAACTAACTGCTTAATAAATTCAAACCTGAACTCGAAATTAACATTTTACGATGCATTTAGCTTAGTTATAATCGATATATTCAATTTATTAACCTAACATTATATTGTTTTGCTTGATTTTGACCAGTGTAGATTTTAGTACCTGACCATAATGGGCCTTTGCTAAACCTCACTTGAGGAAACATGCGTCATGGGATTGTGAACAGAGTGAAGAAGATGCACGAAAGTTCTCACGTTAAAGTAACAAGGGTGAAAAGGCCTTCTTCACCGTATTTCTACTTAACAAGCATGTCATAGGCTGTATAAGGTATGATTGGTATCCTCCTATTTTGTTAGCCCTGATCAATAAATCGTCAGTTGTGTCTTTGAATTAGTATATCAGCAACAAATGACATGGTGTTTGTTTTCCAAGTTACATACCATCCTTACTTCGAACTATACCGCATTCCTTCAAAGTTTCTGGATCAAAATTGAGCATTCTGGATGCTTCTATACTCCAAGTATTTCTGTGATTCAAGAAGACAGCAATTCATCACGTCCTTAAGGGATGTTAGTAATAGAAATTCCACGCTGGCTGAATAAACTATGTGTACATACCATAGAAAAACAAAGAAAAAAAATGCGTGGAAGACAGGAAACGAGTGAAAGTCAAATTGCCTAAGGGAATGCAGGAGGAAGAGGCACACCCATCATGTCTAAGTACTTATGGATGAGAATGAGAGTAGACCTCGAGCAAAAGTTCTAATTGAGGGATGGTTAACGGACACACTATTGGGCAGGAACCTGGGAGCCTAGATTGGGTGTGGCTGTTTGAAAGTAAATCTACATCTGGAATGTGAGAATCTTTTAAAGGCGAGTTGAGAAAAGTTCAAGACCTGTAAAAATGAAGGCTAAAGATGCCAAAATTCGGAAACCTTGGATAACAAGAGAAATTGTGCTCACAGTCAAAAAGAAACAGATACACAAGGTTTAGGAAACTGGAAACAAACAGAGGCTTCTAAGAGGACAAAGTCAGCATGATATAACTCACACAAGGAATTCAGAGGGGCGAAAAAAATGACCACAAAATGTTTTTTGGCAAACAGGATTCAGGAAAATCCCACTGGAATTTTATACATAAAAGGAGGAAAATAGTAGGTACAGAAAGGGTAGGATCATTCAAGGACAAAGGAGGGAATTCATTGATGAATCTCAAGGAAGTGGGTGATGTTCTTAAGGAATACTTTGCAATGATACAAAGGAGAAGGACATGGTAAATCGGAGGATATATTGATATTGTAGGACATGTTAACATAAAAAAATGAGTTGTTCTTGGATGTTTTGAAAAGCATAAGGTGGAGAAGTCCCCTGGACCTGATGGGATCTACCCAAAAATGCTGAGGAAGGCAGTGAGAATATTGCTGGGGTCATGTACGAAACATTTTTATCCTCTTCAGTCAAAAGAAAGTTCCCAGACAACTGGGGAAGAGCCAATGTTTATCTTCTGTTCAGTATGGGCCGCAGGGATAGCTGGGAAATTGCAGGTTATTGAGTTTAATGTAAGTGCTATGGAAATTTTTTGAGAAGTTTCTTAGAGATGGGGCTTACATTTGGGAAAATATGGAGTATTAGCAACTGGCATCATGGCTTTGTTCAGGCAAGGTGATGACTCTCAAACTATATATATATATATTTATGTGTGTGTGTGTGTGTGTGTGTGTGTGTGTGTGTGTGTGTGTGTGTGTGTGT
>NC_063377.1:5368023-5399879 GCF_021869965.1 Rhincodon typus
TATTTATGTGTGTGTGTGTGTGTGTGTGTGTGTCTGTGTGTGTGTGTGCGTGCGTGTGTGTGTGTGCGTGTGTGTGTGTGTGTGTGTGTAGATATATGTAGATAGATAGATAGATAGATAGAGAGGTAGATAGATAGATAGATAGATAGATAGATAGATAGATAGATAGATAGATAGATAGATAGATAGATAGATAGATAAGCTGGAGAATTGGGCAGAGATATAGTCAATTGAATTGAACTTGGACATGGAATATCTATGAATATGCGGGGAAAAGACGGATGCAAACTACGTGGATGCAAAAGCTTTCTAATTTAGAAAGACAGCTTTCACAAAGACAGACTTGTTGAGCTGAAGGGACTGCTTCTGTGCTGTAATCTGGGTAGGCGCTGGCCTGGTGGTATTATCACTGGACTGTTAATCGAGTGACAAAGATAATTCCACGGCAGATGATGGAATTTGAATTCAATAAAAAAAATCTGGAATTAGGAATCTAGTGATAACCATAAATCCATTGCCAATTGTCGGAAAAACCCATCTGCTTTACTAAAGTCCTTTAGGGAAGGAAACTGCCCTCTTTACCTGGTCTGGCCTACATGTAACTCTCGACCCACATAAATGCGATTGACTGTCAACTGCTCTCTGGGCAATTAGGGATGGGCAATAAATGCTGCATAAAAGTGACGCCCTCATCCCCTGAATGAATAAAGAAAAAAAAAAGCACTGTTGTTTGCTTCTTAAAAGGGACATTGTACTCGGCGGCATATTTTATACAATGTGTATCTAGAAAGTGAGTAATCAACTGTTCACAGAGATTATTCTTACGGAGACTTCAGACTAGTAGAGACAGGGAGGTACCGAGGGTTACCTGAAGCAGATTGAGACTTCCCAATTGAAACAATAATTTGTATTCTGAATCCCAGATAGATGTGTGGAAATTTAAACTCCTTAATTTATTGGCATCATCTAATGAGACTTTTTTTTTCAGAAAAAATGTTAATTCAGAACATTCTTGAACTGGTTGCTGGACATAGACTGGATCACAGCATACGTTTAGCTGCTTATGCATAAACTTAGCAATCAGACACTGATACCCATTTCTTGCATATCATAAGGTTAGTATATAGACTCACAACGCAAACCTGAATTCACCACTAATTGAAGTACACTATTTTCATTTACCAGAACATTATGAATTTTCCTGAGATAACAAACAATAAAATTATAGCTTCCCGCTCCTTTCCAGCTCTGGATCTTTTGTTAACTCTACACTGATCTCACAATGTAATGGCAGAAGTCATATGCTGCTCTAAAATGTGATTCACAAACGTCAAATGTTTCATCACAAAACCAGGGAGTGTTCCATTTTTTGGAGAGGTCTGTTAACATAAAATCAAAGAAAAATGTCGCTGCAATATCTTATTTTCAACTTCTGGCAAAACATTTGCCACGGAACAATCAAAAGTGAATGTGACAATGAACCACACAAAATACCCAGATATCAGGGCGTGTCCATAATTATACTCAGGCTATCACAGAAATCCTGGATGCAACGTTACCCTGCTCGTGGCAAGAAAAAAAACTCATGTGACAATTTCCAAAAAGTGGCTGCAGAATGACTTAGATTGACACTTTAAAATTGGAGGCTAAGTGACTTTTCAGATGGAGAGGAAGCTAGGAAATTGTGGAGTATTTGTTCTGTCAATTCAAAACAATTTTAGCATAATTGAGAAGGATGACCTAAATTCTGGAAGTTAAGATATAGAAGCAGTTGTGGAAAAATAAAATCAAGAGGTCAATTGTGAGGCTTGTGTACCAAAACATTCCAATAACTACACACTCAGACAAATTACCAAGGACGAAACAATGGAAGCTGTCAAAATATTCCAGCAATTATCATCAGAGATTTTAACTTACATATAGATTGAAATTAGATGAGAAAAGAATAGTCTAGATAAGAATTCATTAAATGTTTTTGGAGCAATTTCTTGGAGCAACATGCTATGGCACCAACCAGAGAGAAGGCCATACTAGAATAACATTTTAAAAAGTTACGAATGATGTAAATCTGAAAGAAAAACAGAAATTTAGCATGTGTGGCAGCATCTGTTGAGAGAAAACAGAGTTCAAATTTTAGGTTCAGTGACAGCTTTTCAGAACTTTGTGCCCCAGATGGCATGAAAGCAGACCGAGCAAAAATGAATTGGCAAGTTGTGTTAAGGGATAGACCAATTGAGATGCAAAGGCAAATATTTAGGGAATATTCCAGAAAGTTTAAAATATATACTTGCCAGCGAGAAAACTTGAAATGTTTGGAAACACCATCAGTGTTTAACATAAAATTAAAATTACTCTCAAACGCAAAGAAAAGACATATCATTGTGAAAAGATAGGTGACAGGTCAGAAGATTGAACAGATCAAAATACAAATGAAAGGAACTATTAAACGATTGATAAAGAGTCAGATAAAAATTATATTGAGAGAAAATAATCAGAAAAAATTTTGAGAAGGGACGTGTTTATTTTGATAATTAAGAAGCAAAAAAGGTCAGCAAAGTACATGTTGAACCAATAGATGGCATATTGAACATATGTTTTGCATCGACCTTCATTTGAAAGCATATAATTAGCGAGCTAGCTGTCATTCAGGAATTGAAGGGGATGGAGGAATTCAACACAGAAACATAGAAGAAAGGAGCAGGAGGAAACCATTGGCCCTTCGTTTCTGCTCCGCCATTCTTCACCATCATGGCTGATCATTCAACTCAATAGTCTAAACCTGCTTTCTCCCCATAACTTTTGATCCCATTCACCCCATTTTTTTCTTGTTTTGTTTTGTTTAGAAAAGCATTACAGCTCCTTGAAAGCTTTTATTTGTTTAGAACATTTACAAAAATACAATGCATATACATACATACAGAAAATAGCAAGCAGGTTACAGAGGGAAACCACATATTAAGTATTGAAGCAGCATCAGAGGAGCAGGAAAGCTGACGTTTCGGTTCTCCAGTCCCGAAACGTCAGCTTTCCTGCTGCTCTGACGCTGCCTGGCCTGCTGTGTTCATCCATCTTTATACCTTGTTATCTCAGACTCCAGCATCGGTAGTTCCTACTATCTTTAAATATTGAAGCAGTTGGCTTTCGAAAGTTAATACTCAAGATTCAGATTATGCAATCTTTGGGGTTACAATTCCACACGATTACAAAATTTAAAATTACTAGTGATATAATACTAAATTAATTGCAGGAATGGCGAGTTAACAAATGCCTGAGTCTTACTTAATTGCATCTAGGGTCATAGAAGAAATGCTAGTAAGATCATTTCTGTGTTAGTTTTAATTTTGAAACGCTCATTAACATCAGAGAATGTCCCTTTAGATTGATAAATAGTTAATATAACTCATTTCTAAAAAGCAAAGTATAGATAATCAGAAAGCAGGAAATTATAAGTTTTCTCCCTGCCACTGGAAAATATTCAAACTATTCTTAAGACGTTATAATGCAGCTTTTGAATAAGTTCAGGACATAGCCAACATTATTTTCTTCAAACTACGTCATAAAGAAAGAGTCATAGAGTCATGGATTCAAAGAGTCATGGAGACACAAGGAAACAGACCCTTCAGTCCAACTCAACTCAGATTAAACTCGTTTCACTTGTCTCAGTTTGGCGCATAACTCCCTAACTTTTCTTCTTCATGTGCCTATCCAAATGCCTTTTAAATATTGTAACTGTACCTAAATTTATCACTTCCTCTGGCAGTTCATTCCACATATGAAAACCATCTGTGTGAAAAAGTTACCACTCACGTTCCTTTTAAATCTTTCTCCTCTCACCTTAAAAATATGCCCCATAGTTTTAATTTCCCACACCCTAGGGGAAAAATAACCTTTATTATTTACCTTGTTTGTGCCCTCATAATTTTATAAACTTCTACAAGTTCACTCCTCAACCTCTTTTGCTCCAGTGAAAATGTGCCAGTCTATTCAGCCTATTCTTATAACATAACCCTTCAGTCCCAGCAACATCCTGGTAAAACTTTTCTGAAACCTCTCCAATTTAATTATATCCTTCCTACGGCAAGGTGACCAGAACTGTACACAGTACTCCAAACGTGGCCTCACCGACGTCCTATACAATTGCAACATGACGCTCCATACTCAGTTGTCTGAGAAATGAAAGCAAGTGTCCTGATCCTCTTCTTAAACACCCTGTCTATCTGTGATGCAACTTTCAAAGTACTCTGTCCCTGAACCCCTAGTTATCACTGTCCGATAACGCTACACAGAGCCCTACCATTAATTGTATAATTTCTTCCCTGTTGGTTTTACCAAAAAGTAATATTTCACATTTATCCAAACTAAACTCGGTCTCCCACTCTTCAGTCCATTGGCCGCATTGAACAGGATCCCGCTGTAATCTTGGATAACTTCCTTCATTATCAACAATACCACTAATTCTGGTGTCATCCACGAACTTACTGACGATGCTAACAAAAGCAGGATTGTTATTTCCTGCTCCTGCCCCACATCTCTTCTGCCTTGACACGAATTTTTCCCCTTGCCCAGTCCCTTGCCACTTATTGCACGTGTATTCTGACACTTAATGCCAGTTTTAGAACTTCTTGTTCACGGGCTCCAAACACTCCTTTCCACATAGGACATGTAAGTCCATCCTCAACCAGGATGCACACAGGCCTCTCCACTGATTCCTGGATAAAGTTCTGAACCGTCCTCATCCACCATCACCCTCCTCTGCCTGACAGAGTTCGTCCTTAGTTTAAACAACTGTTAATTGTTTTTTTTTAACTCTCCCCACATTCTTCAGGTGAACGTGACCATGGGTACCCATATCAGTCCCAGTTGTGCCTGTCTCTATGCAGGGTAGAAGGAACATTCCGTGTTCCAGTGCTACTCTGGTGCCCTCCCATAACTATTTCTCCATTATATCGATGAAATTATCAGTCCTACTTCCCTCTCTCATCTCTAATTGGAAAAGTTTGTCTATTTATCTTCTAATTTCCACCCAGTTCTTACCTCCATCTGTCTGATTCACAATATTGTCTCCTCGATAATGAGTCGATAAAGCATAGAGTAGTCGGTTACTTTTCATAACACCTACGGTTTGTCCCCAAAAAATGACCTTGAGCTCTGGTTGCCTGTCAGTTCATGATTTTCTGGCCAATATCTTTCTCTCCGGTTTGCTGCATTGCTCCAGAGAAGCTCAGCATAAGCTGAAAGAACAGCACTTAATTTTCTGTTTGGAAAACTTTCAGCCTTCTGGACTCAATATCAAGTTCAACAATTGTAAGGCTTGAACACGCTCTCCCATGCCATTACCCCAACCACCACACACCAGTCTTTTCATCACATGGGCTGCTATCACTAACAACCCATTGTCAGCCACCAATGGCTATACACTTTTCACTGTATTTTGTGTTGAATATACGTGATGATAAAGGATATTTTAATTCTAATGGACCTCGTTAACAGCTAATCATTTTACCAGACTTAACTTTGCCTGTTCTTTTGCGTGTCCAAATGGTTCTCTCTCTCTCTCTCACTCACACACACACACACACACACACACACACACACACAGAGAGAGAGAGAGAGAGAGAGAGAGAAAGAGAGCTCAATCATTACCTCCCCCCTCCTCCCCCACCCCAACTTCAGCATATACACCATACGTTTCCTCACTATAACCAGTTTTGAAGCACGGTCACCGAATCGAGAACATTAACTCTGCATTACCTGCCAGACCTTCTGCCTTTATTTTCCATTTTCCCATCATAATCAGTACACAACATGCATTTTATTTTAACAGGTGAATCTCGAATATGAAACCTTATCAAAGCCTTCTGAAAGTCTAGGTAAAACATATCGACTGCCTACACTTTAACAACTCTATCAGATGTTCAGATAAATTAGCTGGTTTTTATTTCTCTTTTGTTAATCGGTCTGTCTGATCTTGTCATTGTTTTCCACGTATTCTACCATTAAATATTTTTACGATAGATTCTTGCATTTCCCCAATGCCAATATCATTCTCAATGGTTGTAGCTCCTTGTTTCATCTCTGCCTTCATTTTAAGTATTGGGGGTGCATTAGTCATACTTCAATCCACAGGAATTGTTTCAGAGTCTATAGCATTTTGAAAGATGTGGTCGCATCCATTTTGTGGTCGAATTTTAATGATATATTATCAGTTGCATTTTACAGTGAATAATACAGTAAAATTTAGTAGCAAGCTTCAGCTGCCACCACAATCCAGTGTCGTTTTGAATAGCTGAAGAATCAAAAGAGAGAAAAGACATAACTGAGAGTCAATCTTCATTCCACCACCCTCACCATGAGTCCATTCGGTCACATATGACGCAACACCTGTGCTGCCACTCCTCCTCCGCTGCCTCGTCACCGCCTGCACTGCAATCACCATTGTAGGAGGTGCCACTCTTTAGGCACCATTTCTTCACTGCTGGGCAAACCTCGCTCATGCCACGCCCGAGTTCCGTGCTGAATACACACTTGCGCTTGGCCTGCTGCAACCAGGAGCCACTGGCTCCAGTGCCAAGCCAGCCTGCTGCCGTGCCGACGGTTCCACTCTGGCTACCATTCTCCAAGATGTCATCCTTTGGGGCAGCCATGCTGAAACATCCTGTGTTGCTGATGCTGCCGGTGGCCCTGAATGCCGGGAGGACATCCTTATTGCTTTCTGAATGCAGACAGAATGTAAGTGCTCGGCAAAGCATTCGTCCAGTCTCTGCGCCTTTTGTTCACGCATGTTTCCCCTGTCAAGTTGTGTGACAGCGTGCCATGCAAGGATTGGCGGCATCCTTTCTGAAGTAGGGTCAAGGCCCGAAATGTCAGCTTTCCTGCTCCTCTGATGCTGCTTGGCCTGCTGTGTTCATCCAGCTCTACACCTTGTTATCTCATCCTTATCGCCGCTTCTATCACCTCCGATCGCTGGGACATGCCGAATCTGCTATTGCTGCCTCCGGCCACTAAGAGGCTGCCGCCAATCCTTGCATGGCACGCTTTCACACAACTTGACAGGGGAAGCATGCGCGAACAAAAGGCGCAGAGACTGGACGAATGCTTTGCAAAACACTTACATTCTGTCTGCAAAATGATTTTGAGCTTCTGGTTGAGTCTAACATCCCTGTCTCAGGCTTGTTGCAGTGCTCCAGCGAAGCTAGAAAAATGGCAACTCATTTTCCGGTTGGGAATGCTGCAGCTTCCTGGATTCAATCTCGAGTTCAACTATTTTAGAGCCTGAGCACGTTCTCCCATATCCGTACATTAACCTCTATGCACCGCATGGTTTTGGCATCACATGGCCTGCCGCAACAAATAACTCATCTTCAGCCTGTAATAGTCTTCATTAGGATCTGATCAATCTCCCAGGCTTACCGATATCGCCCAGGCTTTCTGATATCGATTCCTTTGTCTGCCCATTTCTCCTCTCCCTCCGAGAACCATCTCCACCTATCATTTCCTCAACCCCCCTCCAAGACTCTATTTTTACCATATATCTAAAACTTTTTCCAGCTACAGTCAGCTCTGAAGAAGGGTCACTGAAACGATGTGTTGACTCGGCTTTCTCTCTATAGATATTGCCAGACCTGCTGAGTTTTCCCAAAAATTTCTGCTTTTGTTTCTGATTTCCAGCATCCACAGTTCTTTTTTTTCCATTTCATATAGGACACAGAATGGTCTCAGAGATAATATTTTTCTATTGTCTTACTACTTCTCCAGATTTCAAATCGTCCTGAGAAGGAAAATCTAAAATAATACCTCTTGTTTATTTACATCCCGTCGGGTTTTGTTTTTTGGGACATATTTTCAACCTGTAGGACTATGTTGTTTAGGATGCAATGGCTGAAGCACAGTGAACACATTTATTATTAAAAACTGAAAGAAATACGGATGCTGTAAATCAGGAACAAAACAAAGTTGCTGGAAAAGCTCATCAGGTCTGGCAGCATCTGCGAAGGAAAGTAAAAAAATGTTGACGTTTCGGGTCTGGACCCTTCTTCAGAACTGATGGTGGCTGCATATTCAGTTCTGAAGAAGGCTCCAGACCCGAAACGTCAACTCTGTTTTTTTCCTTCACAGATGCTGCCAGACCTGCTGAGCTTTTCCAGCAAATTTGTTTTTATACATATTTATTATTATCTAGCAATAAGTGGATGCATAAATTTCAAAATATCAACAAATTAAATTCGTAATTTGAAGGTGAAAAGCAACGAAGAGAAAATAAAACATCAGTCCTTTACAGCAAAAGTGGGGGTATTATTGGGCAACTTATCTCATTATGCAATATAGGATTAAATAATTCTAATACATATTTAGTAAAATTTCTCTCAGAGGACATGATCTGAAATGGCCTGCTCTGGCTGAGATGACTGTCGGGCCTCCATTTCATTTGCATTCTGTGCCACATGATTTCTCTGGTCATCAAGTGTTTCTAATTTTCAAAACTCTAAGATACTGTCAACATGTTTGAATGGTGCCTCGAGGGTAATAACATCATTTATATGAAGGAAATTCCTGTTGATATAATACCTAAATGTTGCCCAAGGATGTCTCATATTAAGCCAAATCTATATTTGCAAATTCGAATGAGAATATTTAACATGAAATCGCTAAGACATTTTGGGTGGTGGCTTTGAGTGTATGGTGTGCTCCCTTGCCTTGCAGGGAGTTGACTTTTTTCTCCTCAAATAGTGAGATTGCGAGATGATGCAGTATTCAATATTACATAGAATCCCTACAGTGTGGAAGCAGGCCATTCAACTCATCAAGTCCACACCAACCTTCCAAAGAACATCCCACCCAGGCCCAAGCCCTATCCTATCGCTGTAAACCCATACTTCCCCTGGCTAATCCACCTCTAGACTGCACAACCCTGGACACTGTGGGGCAATTTAGCATAACCAATCTACCTAAACTGCACATCTTTGGATTGTGGGAGGAAACCAGAGCACATGGAGGAAATCTAAGCAGAAACGGGAAGAATATACAAACTCCACACAGACAATCTCAATTTTTCGGGTCCAGTGACTCTTCCTCAGAACTGCACCCAAAATGTTAAATTTGCTTTCTCTCCACAGAGGCTGCCAGACCAGCTGAGCTTTTGCAGCCATTTCTTTGTTGCTGATTTCCAGTGTTGGCGCGATTCTTTTGTTTTCAATCTCTGTCCCTCATTTGGACTGCTTTTATTTTTCTCCCGTTTTCCTGTTTCAGTTTTGTGTTTGAGGATTTTTTTTTACTTTCAGACAGTTTATTTTTTATTATTTTGCTGATATTTAAATTCACTATGAGCGAAAGTTTCGCCTCTCTACCACAACTATGAATACACCTTTTGCCTATTTATCCATAGTGTTGTTATTTCACTTGGGGAAGTGCACTGACTCTTTCACCCTGCTAATCCAGGAATCATCACAAAAGTTAACAATTTAATCAAAGCACGAAACGTTCCCGCTTAGTCATTCTGATGGAATCAATTTAAGCATTGACGAGGTTTCTCCGCTGAATAAGTACTACTGTTCCTTTCTAGTTAAGGGTAACCAAAATTATGAATTATAAAGATATAATTCGATAAGTTAATCCTCTCATGATTTTAACCTCCTACACGCATATGAACTAACACAGGCAAAAACAAAATCATCAGTTTTATGGTGAATAGATAAATAATTGAAAATACAGTTCAATAAGACTTGTCTACGGGGTTCAATGAAATGTTCCTTTTGCGTTCCCAGTTCTGCAATCTCGATTCTCCAAGATCTTCCATTTCTTCCCAGGAAGCACATCGCAATTGGAACATCCCTTACAAAACCTTCCAGTTACTTGTTAAATGCAACAGCTTTCAACAACTGGTGAGAAAAATTAATTGATGTTTCTCATGCTTCAGGTACTTTTACTGTGGAGATACAGGGACAAATGAAGTGCTTATCAGGCGGCACTGAGGATTCTCAAATCAATTTATAATCCCAAACTGTTAAACTGTTCAGAGACCAATCAGAGAGCTGTGGTCAATTTGCTCACTTTGAGTATCTAAAGCTGATCACATTTTCACAAGCTATTCAGCAACATGTTCCCAGCTTGAACATTTTCTGTTCACACATCCCACAGATGCACGAATGCGCACGTGAACACACTGCAAAACACCAATGTAAACGCTATTCAAATGAGAATAAATTCATTCACCATGCTTTGATTTTCAAACGGGCCCATTTCCACTTTAATCCACAACAAAAAAAAAGTGCTCTATTTTCATGCACCCTCCCTCATAAGAGATGAAACATTTTATCAACAGTGTGTTCCATCACGAGGTACATGACATACATACATGACGCAAGTGTTGTATTCAGTCTTCTCTACTCTCCCACAACTGCTTTATTCAAGCTTGGTTTGAAAACTGACAAGTTCAATTGCAGCACAGAAATGCAAAGATGTAACCATCTATAATAAGAGCCAATCTTCCCATCACATTTTTACATTCAATGTCATTGCCATCATTGAATCACCCACAATCAGTATCTTCATGTTACTGAGGGAGTTCATGTCTAATAAAGCAAGACCTGAGCAATATCAAGGCTTGGACTGAAAAATTGCGGTGGCACTTGCACTGCACACATGCCAAGCAATGAGAATGAGGGCAGCACGGGTCAACTCCCACCTCAGGCGACTGTCTGTGCATAGTTTGCACGATCTCCCCTTGTCTGCAAGGGTTTCCTCCAGGTGCTCGAGTTTCCACCCACAGTGCAATAATGTGCAGGTTAGGTCGATTCGCCATTGTCTCATAGTGTCCAGAGATATGCAGGGTAGATGGTCTAGACATGGGAAATGTAAGGTTATAGGGGGATGAGTCTGAATTGGATGCCGTGCCGGGAGGGTGGTGTGGACTTGAAGAGCAGAATTGTCTGCTTCCACACTGTATGGATTCTATAATTTACAATTAAAGACAATCTCACCATCAGCCCTTAACTTTCAATGTCATCACAAGCTCTAAATCTCCCAGGGTTACCATTAATTGGAAACTGATCTGGATTAACCATATAAATATGGCTGTACGAGCGTATCAGAGTCAAGATATCCCGTAGCAAAAACCTCATCTCCTGATTCCTTCTCGATTGTTCATCATCTTCAAAACAGAACTCCAAAAGACCATAAGGCATAGGTGCAAAAGTAGAGCACTCAGCTGATCGACTCTGCTCCACCATTCACCGCAATTATTTACAATTTACATGGATGATTTGGAGTTGGGGATTAAGTGTCGTGTGTCAAAATTTGCAGATGACACTAAGGTGAGTGGTAGAGCAAAGTGTGCAGAAGACATTGAAAGTCTGCAGAAGGATATAGATAGTCTAAGTGAGTGGGCAAAGGTCTGGCAGATGGAGTACAATGTTGATAAGTGTGAGGTCATCCATTCTGGTAGGAATAACAGCAAAATTGACTATATTTTAAATGGTAAAAAATGGCAGCACGCTGCTGTGCAGAGGGACTTGGGTGTCCTTGTGCATGAATCGCTAAAGGTGGGATTGCAGGTGCAGCAGGTGATTAAAAAGGCAAATGAAATTTTGTCTGCCATTGCTCGAGGGATGGAGTTTAAAACCGGGGAGGCTATGCTGCAGCTGTATAGGGTCCTGGTGAGGCCTCACCTGGAGTACTGCGTGCAGTTTTGGTCTCCTTACTTGAGAAGAGATATACTAGCACTGGAGGGGGTGCAGACGAGATTCACTCGGTTGATTCCAGAGTTGAGCGGGGTGGATTATGAGGAGAGACTGAGTAGACTGGGATTATACTCATTGGAATTCAGAAGAATGAGGGGAGATCTTATAGAAACATATAACATTATGAAGGGAATAGATAAGGTGGAGGCAGGGAGGTTGTTTCCGCTAGCAGGTGAAACTAGGACTAGAGGGCATCGCCTCAAAATAAAGGGAAGCAGATGTAGGACTGAGGTCAGGAGGAACTTCTTCACCCAAAGGATTGTGAATGTGTGGAATTCCCTGCCCAGTGAATCGGTTGAAGCTACCTCGCTGAATGTTTTTAAGGCAAGGCTAGATAAATTTTTGAACAGTAAAGGAATTAAGGGTTATGGTGAGTGGACGGGTAAGTGGAGCTGAGTCTCAAAGGTCAGCCATGATCTTATTAAATGGCGGGGCAGGCTCGAGGGGCCAGATGGCCTACTCCTGCTCCTAGTTCTTATGTTCTTATGTACCCGTCAATGTCCTCTCAGACACCAGTAAAATGATGGAAGGTCTCATCAACAGTGCAACCAAGCATGTGCTTTTGCAATGACGTGCTCAGTGATGCCCAGTTGGGTGCTGCTCGGGCAACTCAGCTCATCACATCTGCTGTTCAATAATTTACACAAGAGTTGAATTCCCCTGGTGAGGTGAGAGTGACAGCCCTTGGCATCAAGGTCACATTCACTAACTGTGGCATCAACAACCACGAGCCAAAGTGGAATGAATGGATATCAGAGGGAAAATTCCCCACTACTCAAATTCATATCTGACATAAAAAATGTTATTTCTGTTTGTTGGAGATCAGCCACGTGAGCACCAGAACATCTCTCAGGTGTTCTGCACGGTAGTGATCTCAGTCCAAACGTCTTCAGCTGCTTCATCATGACCTTCTCCCATCAAAAGGTCACAAATAGGGGCGTTCGCTGATGATTGCAATTCATTTAGCACCACTTGCGACTCTTCACTTGCTGAAGCAGTCTATATTCAAATGCAACTAGATCTTGGCAATATCCAGGCTTTGACCTGTAAGTGGCAAGATTCGCACCACACAAATGCCAAGCAATGACTATCTCCAATCAGATACCATCTAATCACTGCCCATGAGCATTCAATGATTTTACAATCACTGAATATCCGACTTTCATCATCCTTGGGGTTACCATTGACCAGAAACGCACTAGACACGCCAAATCAACACTTTGACTACAAGAGTCGGTCAGAGGCTAGGAATGATGCAGCAAGTAACTCACCTCCTGACACCCCAAAGCCTACAAGATTGTCTACAAGACACAAGTCAGGATTGTGATGGAATACTCCCCGCATGCCTACATATGTTCAGCTTCAACAACAACTCAAGACACTTGACTCCATCCATAACAAAACAGCTGCTTTATTGGCACAACAGCCACAAGCATTCACTCCTTCGCCAATGACACTCAATCGCAGCAGTATGTTCCACCAACAAGCTGCAATGCAGAAATTCACCAGAGATTCTTAGACAGCCCCTTCCACATCCACGACATCTAACCAATAAAAGAATAAGACCAGCAGGTAAATGGGAACACCACCAACTGCAAGTCCCCCTGCAAAACTCTCACTATCCTTATTGGGAACATTTGGACATTCCCTCACTGTTGCTGAGATCACATAGACTGCAGCGTTTAAGAAAAAAAAAACTCACAACCACCTGGTCAAGGGCAACTAAGGACGGGCAATAAATGCTGGCCATCCAGCTACACATACATCCCACGAGTGATATTTTTAAAAGAACTGCAGTTCCAATATGGTTCAGTTCCAATGCTGGACCACTTACAACGTTTGCAAAGTGATTAAGGAGTGAATTATCTCCTGTGCTCAAATAGTATGACAAATTTCATATGGCATTTACTGTCCTTCTGCCCATTCTCAGTGATCAACAAATGTGTGGGAGCTGATTTGAATAGTGCACTCAAGTGGAATTTCCGCTGAAAAACCTGCTGCAGATGTTTTGTTTTCTTTCTGCTATCAACATTTCTAGACGACTGCACTGGGCAGACATGGATTTAAGACATAACTGAATTCTAGATGCAAGGGGCAAATTGGCAAATTTGTCATCACATCAGCTTTTGACCAAATGTAATATTGAGGAGCTACACTGCAATTGTAATGGTTGGAATCGAGCAGAATAGTCTAGAAGTCGGTTTCTTATCAAGAACTCTGGAATACTGTTGTTGCTGTTTTCAACCAATCGTCACTGACAACAGTATTTCTTCGAGTGTTAAGTCGAGTTGTCCCCTGAGTGCCACTTTCACGAGGTACTTAACAATTATCTTTGTTCATCAGAAAACCATCCATCCGGTCACCTCCTTATTCCCCAAAGTATTTTCAAACATTTAAGTTGTATTGCTGGACGAAAGGGAAAAGATGCTTCTTAACTCGCTGAGAACTGCTCTAATAAAAATGCAGTCAACAATAGTGAAGACAATGCAAGTCGTTTGATTAGCATTAAAATCAGACTTACTTCATCACGTCAGCAGAGTTTCAGCAGTGTATCTAAAACATGCATGCCAAAATCTCGCCAAAATGATTCAGAGGAAGTTCGCAACACACGATTGATGACAAAATAATGAAGTTAGTAGAAACCAGGGTGTGCAAGAACCTGTATTTCCTTTCAGAAATCACAAGCCGTTTTGACTTAGACATGAATTATCATCCTTCGACTGCCACTGTTTCAATATTTTTGAACGTCCCCATAAACGCTACTTTTATTGTATACTCATAACGAGGCCTATAGTACTTCAATATGGTAACCCAGGCTAATATTCTGAAGACGAAACAATGATTCATAATATGTGCCACCCTAAGAATAAAACCCAAAGTATAAATAGTTGTTAGATCATTCTCTCTACAGATTCTAAATGATTTATTCACAAATCAGCATCATGTTCATCAGTGACAGTGAAATATATGTTTGGTGGAACATTTTCATCTTCAGGTTTCATTCTAGCAGTTGTTGTTTTGAAGAAAATTTCCATTTTCGTACCAATGAACATTAAAACAGAGGGGCCTGGTACAAGATCAAGAAAATGTTTCTGTGCTTAACAATGAACAAATATTTCTAACTGACATCCCACCGAATGTGAAAAAAGATATTATGTTCTTCAATGATGAATACTTGGTTCTCTGTCCCGTCACAGTGTCTGATCTACAGTGAACGCCAACTGGGCATAGAGACTCTGTGGAATAAATCAGGAACTGTTGTCATGCAGTGAAATCACCATTCTACAATTGGACGTGTGGAAACCTAGAAACGTTTTGTATATGTATGTACATTTCTAGGTTTCCAATTCCTATGAACTTATGAACTTCATGTTTATATGATGTCCCATTGTGAAACCATGCACACCAGAGCAAAGAGTACCCCGTTTTTCATCGGATGATATTTTAAACAAACTGTTCATCATCAGTCGATCATTTCACTGTCCCTTTCTAAGCTGGAATAATCATTCTGTTTGTACAACTTGCACGCAGAATGCAAACTGTTTAGACATAGTAGGAACTGCAGATGCTGGAGAATCTGAGATAACAAGGTGTAGAGCTGGATGAACACAACAGGCCAAGCAGCATCAGAGGAGCAGGAAGGCTGACGTTTCGGGCCTAGATCCTTCTTTGAAGATGCAAACTGTTTAACTTTATCATCATTTTGTAAGATTCATTCCACAATTGCGTATAATTACTGATATTAAAAACACTGACTATATTATCAGGTAACTTCATTTGTATCAAAATGATAAACCTTGCCATTTCGTAATGTTTACAATGAAATCCCTAGTAGAGTTTTTTCATTGTACCTGACTCTCTTAAACGTTGATTCAGAAGCACACATATTGAGAAAAACATCTTTGTGAATTTACCTGCTGTTTCCGATCGAGTGGTCGTGATTCCTTGCAGTTGTTATCAGTGATCCAGTCGCCTGATATAAAGAGTGAAACAATTTTAAAATAATAATAATAATAATAAAACTGATCAGGTTAACTAACGTGAAGAAATCAAATTTCACGATAATGTACAAACGGGGGTGTAGAACACATTGGATTGTAGTACCTATGCAAAATTACTACCTGAATTCTGCTTCCTGTAGTTCCATGCCGCAGCAACAGTAACGATTGTGAGAAGAACAATCGCCAACAAACTTCCATAAAATATTAAATGGCAAGGCTCTGGAGAAGACAAAGTCACAACACTAAAAGGTTATAAATAAGCCTCTGACGATTGCCAGAAAGCTTAAGGAGACACAACAACTTCAATTCAAAATTCCTACCCCTGAGGACTTACCAGTCCTGCCAGCGTCAAATAAATGAAAATGAATGAATGCTTTAACCAATCAACAACGAATGAAAAATCTGGTATTTTTATTCTCTCAGGAATTAAGCAAGATATTGAATTTCTGACATAGGTCTTCTATCTGTGAAACGATTTGTTCGGATAGAATTGAAAAAAAATGTTTCCACCTCTGAGGCAGAAGCAATCTGTAACGGATCAATATCATGATATCAGTCCAAATTCCGGGTGGGGTGGTTAAATGGAGCTGTTTTATCTGAGATCATGACTTCAAACAGGATCTGAGGCGGGGTCATGAAGGATTAACTGGCATAGAGTGGTCAATACAGGGATTCCTTAAACAGATATGGGAGAAGGAAAGTGCTGATATTGGGTTTATCGTTATGGAATTCTAAAAAAAAAATGCTTGGAAAGAGATTTGTTGTAACAACAACACCGACATTTCCCCATTGGACTAAATTATTTCTTTACACGATGCAAATTTTATGAAAAAAAAGCATCTACTCATGGACATTAAAAGGGAAATTAGCGAACTGGAAATTGAGCTTTATTTTCCAATCTTAATCATTGTAATTTCCAGCTGACTCTAATTCAAACAAATGGTCAGGTAAAACAGATTAAGACACTTTAGCAGAAAGCTTATCACTGTAGTCCTTAGAGGTCTGAAAAATGTAAATGTTCGCATGTGAATGCAAATGAAGGGAGAAAATGTGAATTTTAATGATCTTATTGCAAACAACAATGTCTCACAATATCATTAAACATAAAACATAGACTTATAAATAGTGTAGTTACCAATCCATGATGGCAAACTTCCACTGATTTTATTCATTCCATCTAGCGGTGGCGATAAGAGAAACGTGGTGAGGGTAAATTGGGAGCAAGATACGATTATTTCTTCTTCCAAATTTTTGGTTATTGACAGTGAAATTCGTAAATCAGTACTTAACTCTGACCTGTAATGAGCAGTCTTGATCCATTTCCGAATATGAGGGGCATTCCGTAAAATTTCCAAGCTGCACAGTAATATAGACCTGAGTCATTCACCTGAACATCATTAATCATAAGAGTATAAGTAGTCGAGGTATGACTAATTTCTCCAGATATCTTTTTTCCATTCGAAATGAAGTTCTTGCCCATTATGCAAACCTTCTTCAAATTTCCTCGCAACTGCTGCTTATACCAGTGAAGGTGCCCACTGACATGCCAATCCGTGTGGCAATTAAGCTTAACGGTACTTCCAATAAAGACTCTCTGAAGTCGTGGAGTCTGCAGGACCATTTTGTGAAGCGCAGTAACTATAGAACAAGAAATATCACAAGAAATTTAATTTCTGCAAAATAAAACCTTTAAATACCAGAAGAATGAAGAAAATACCAGCAAATGAAGAAAGAACGACATGATCAGTCATCCTCATGAAGAATTGTGGCAATTTCCGAAAGTTAAAAAGAAGAATTAAAAAAGAATGCGAGAAAAAAAAGAGAAATCGAACAAAGAAGGCAAGCAAGCAAGGAAGAAAGAATGAATGAAAGAAAATGTACAATCAATTCAATAACTTCCTAAGTGCAATTAATGTTTCAATCTATGAAAACCAATCGACAAATTTGAACAAAGGAAGAATCTGAAAACAATAATTGCATAAATATCATAACAGTTGTTTTAAACATTTATTGAAACATTGGCCTGGAAGAATAAATGGAATCATTAGTTTTTTCTTTAACTTTTGCCACAGCACTGTCACGAGCAATATAATTTGGTCTAATTTCATAATACAGTTCTTCAAAATAACATTGTTATTACAGATAACTTTCATGTAATATTCCTCTTTAACTAATATTTCCGATTAATCTCACACTCCGAGTGTCCAAGAGTTTAGAAGTAAGAAAATCTAACCTGGAAAAAGTCCAAATAGGGTACAAAGAGTTATAATATTCATTGCCTGTGGGTGAAGTTCTCACTTGTGCGAATCACACTGATTCTATTTTTTTTTTCTTTTTTAACCTGTATTTTGAGGTAATGCCTTTCAATCTATAGCTCAATGGAAACTATTGAACTTTTTTTTTAAATTGCTGTGGGTTTCCTGTTTACACATCAAGTTTGCACGTACAGACCTGCCTGCAAATGGTAATTGCTTATCGTTTTCTTTTAACACATTTGAAGGGCGTGTTGTTGTTCAAAATAATAATACAAGCTTCTTTGTACTCAATTTAACACAGCTTGATGCAGGTCTCATTCGTCTGGTCAGGAACAAATTCTCCCTTTCTACGTGCTTCATACAGTCCAGAAGGTAATAACAATGTCAACCCATACACGTAAAAAGAGATCCTCAGAATTTTGTACAAGAAAAGTTTTTTTTTTCTGTCTCTGCAACCTCTCATCCAAGAATGATTATACTAACTCTTCACTACCTCTCATATCTGCTTCTTTTTCTCACACTTCAACCTTCGCTAAGTGGTCAGCAGCATCATTTCGAAGGCAAAGGATTGTGAAAAACTCAGTTGCAGGATCTGTGCTGCAGGAATGTCGCACCCTCATTCTGTTGAGACATAACTTAAGACGTACTTTCCTCCTTTAAGGTCAACATAAAATATCACATGGGTACTGCTTTCTCGAAAAGTGCGGGTGATTTTCTTCAGTTGCATCACTGCAAGTAAAACTCTGATTATTTACACATCACTATGAGACATAGCTTTGCAAACATTCGCTGCCAAGAGCGTTGTATTAGAACAGTGATCGTATTTCAGATTTTACATCCTCGATTATAAGGCATTTTGACTTTTCTTTGTGACATAGATACAGATCTGCCTTACCTCCCCTCTATGTTATTCTCCTTGCTGTTGCTTTGCATTGACATCAATGAAACAAGTATCTCAAATTCATCTGGAACTTCAAAGCGGATGATTAAATCCATTTCCTTTTGGCTTGCAGCAAATAATACATATTGCAATTGAAGTATTGATCGGTTATGATTTGTTTAAGTGAATAATTTACTAAATTGCTTGTGGCAGCTACGCACTTGCATACATTTATGTTTATTCTTTGAGACTGGGCGAGGAAGGCTGTCCTGTGAATATATATAAAAAAGTTTCGTGGTTTTGATAACTAAAACATGAGCGAGAAGCTGACTGTTCGTTATAAGTTGAAGTAACAACGATTCGAGGAATAAGACATTGTACAAAGGTTCAAAACCTTGCTAGAACTTGTTGAATTGAATAATGATCCCTGGGATGGCAGGATTGACATCTGAACACAAACTAGATTTGTTAATATGGCATTCATTAGAGTTTAGATGAATAAGGGGAAGATCTCATTTAAAAACCTTTACATTTCCAGAAGGACGAGACAGGATAAACCAAGAAGGATGCTCGTGATGACCAGGTGCTCCAGAACCAGGGTTCACACTCTAAGGATACAGTGTAGGCCATTTAGGATTGAGATGCAGTGTCTTTTTTTTTTCACTGAGGGGCTGGTGGGCCCGTGGGATTCTTTGCCACAGTAAAGTGCTTAGGTAAACTCATAGAATGAATTAAATGAGTTAACTACAGCTCTTTGGCCTGAAAGGTAAAAGGGGGAAAGCAGGAACAAGATATTGAGTGGGATGACTATCCACAAACATATTGAATGACAGAGCAGGCCTAAAGGGCCGTATGGTAGGTTCATGCTCTTGTTTGATATATTTCTATGTTTCTAGTGATGAATATTGCGTAGAGAAAACAAATAACACACAAATGGTCAAGTATTCACATCTTGTCTGAGAAAATAAATCTATTGCTTCATTCGTTGTGATAATGAGTCCCCTTTAGTATAAAGAGACAGATGATCCCTAATTTGGTCTTGATAGTCAATGCACAGTGACATAAATGTACAATTAGCATTTGTTTTAGCTTCAGTTTCAGTCGCATACATTAAATGCACAGTTGGCTGATCAATTAAAATTACAAAGTGGAGATATATAGGTTTATTATCAATTATTTAAGACTCAATAGTGTTGAGCTGATAACGAACAGTGATTTAATTTTGCATTGAGTGTTATTTTGGGTTTGCTGAAAACATGCAAAGGATAACGCATGATTAATTGCAGATATTAACACACGAACATACTTGCTAGCATTTAGCTCCATATGCCATTGGAAGTAAAGTTTGCATTTCTAACTTTTGTAGTAGATACTGATTCCACGAGCATCATTCTTGATAACTAAGCACCTTATGCACTGGTAACTTATACCTGTATGCTTGCATTACCAAGTTCAAATATAAAATAAACTCCTTGTCAATCTGTGTCCGCTTATGAATTATGTTATAACATTTGACTCTAACCATATATCAGATATGATTAATATATTTATAATTCAGATATATCCAAAAGCTACTGCGTTATAATTTGAAAATTATGCACCATTTTGATTTAACTGTTTCATTCAGCTTGATATCATTATATCAGAGGAATAAATGTATGATGTGTTTTTTTTTATTGAACATGATAACAAATGGACAAGAGAATAATAGCAAGTGTAAACTTGGAAGGTGGGATTGATCCATGTAGCTGATTGAAATGTCGAAGGTATTACAGTAAACATTAAAATAACTGTGCCATCAATTCCTGATATTGCATTGTAGAGGGCATTAAAAACTGTTAGATTTATTAATCCGATATGAAAATGAACGCACAGAGTGCAACTAATCCACGAGTAAAAAAATGTAGTTCACATATGTTTCACGTATTAGTCATGACATAGTTTATAAGAGCAAGAAGTCTTTGTCGGGGTAGCATAGTGAGCCATTGGTTCGTGCTGTTGCCGTACAGTGTCAGGGATCCAGGTTTGACCCAAGCCTCAGGCGACTGTCTGTGTGAAGTTTGCACGTTCTCCTCATGTCTACCTGGATTTTCTCCAAGTGGTCTGGTTTTCTCACAACATCCAAAGATATGCAGTTTTGGTCATACTATAGTATTTTTGGATATGTGGGCTGGGTGGATTAGGCATGGTAAACGTGGGGTTACACGGTACAGTGGAAGTCTGGGCGGAATGCAGTTCCGAGGGTTGGTGCAGATTCAATGGTCTGAATGGCCTCTTTACACATTGTAGCAGTTCTACGTTGTAGCTGAGACAAAACCAAATGCAGATGCTGGAATTCAGGTAGACAAACCAGAGGATGGAAGAACACAGCAGCCAGGCCACATCGGGAGGAAAGGAGCAGTCAATGTTTCTGGTATTCCTGAAGAAGTTTAATACCTGAAACGTTGATTGTTCCTTTCCTCCAGATGCTGCCTACTATGCTGTGTTCTTCCAGCCTCCTGTATGTCTACCTACTTTGGAGGTGGTTTGCTTTGACCATAGCTGGAGAACTGGATGCAATTCCAGTAGCCACACTCGAGGAAGGATAGAAGTGAACTGGGGGGATTGAAGAAGCGATTCACCAGGATTTTGGCTAGGTTGGAGCATTTTAGCTTTGAAAAGAGGCTGGATAGGATTGGGTGATTTTTTTTTTAAGAGGAGAGAAGGTTGGTGGCACTGTGTGATTGAGTTGCATAAGATTATCAACAACATGGACAGAATGGATAGAAAATAATGGTTCCCCATTGTTAAAAAGGTCAATAACGATCGATCATGACATTAAGGCGAAGGGAAGGAGGTTTACAGATGATTTTAGGCTTTTTTGTTCACCCAGAAGGTGATGTAAATCTTGAAAGCAGTCCCTCGAGTGCAGTAGAGGCAAGCAACCTCTCAAACATTTGAAAATATTTTAATGATCCTGTGTGATAACAGTCAAGGCTATGGTCTAAGTGCAGGAGAGTGGGATTATTTCAGATGTGTCAGCAGAGATGCGATCGGCCAAAGGTCCTCCTGCCTACTTTATGGATTCTTGACTCTGACTCCATAGGTTTTCTATTAAATGAGAAAAATGCACAGGAAGGAATAATCCTTAGTTGTTATTGGGAAATGAGAGTAAGTATAGTCACCTTAGTCCCAGACGACTGTTCTCGCATTACACAGAGGCAACTGGGAGAATTGAAGGTCACCACACCTCAGGCAATGGATCATGCCAAGGAGACGACTTCTGCATGGAAACCTCAGCCAGAGCTGTGCTGTCTGTGTTATTTTTCATCACAAGTCAGGCATCCAGACAACTGAGCGAACCAACCACCAGATGGGCATCTGTGTTGCAGTGGACCAAAGTCAAATGCATCGCTAAATTGCCAACTTTGCATCTAAGTCACGGGGAATAACATGAAAAGACTGGTCAATGTGCACCATAATGAATGAAACCATAAATGCAAAAATAACTATTTCATTGAACAAATGAATATTAATTATACACAGCCAGTGTGCTTATTGCATCTGTAGATGGCCTAAATTCGTAATTAAACTGACAATTAGCATGTGGTTTAAGAGAATTTAAGTTAATTCTGAAATCAACCATCTCACCCAATACTTGGAAAATTCAAAATGTATCATTTTCTTTTAAAATCACTTGCTAAGATACATTGGTGTACGCAATGAACGTCTTAATTGTTAGATTATTCTGAATAATAACGAGATAAATTATTTTCCTCTTCTATGTATACTAGCAATATTAGTTCTTTTTTGCTCAATTGGCGATGATAAGGTATGCAAATACTTCAGTGTTCTCGGCTAATGATCTTGGGGTAGAGTTTCAAATCCCAACTTCAGAGCTGGTGAAAATTAAATGATATAGGGAGGTAGGTAGGTAGATAGATAGAAGAAAGGAAGAAAGAAAGAAAAGAAGAAGAAAGAAAGAAAGAAAAGGAAAGAAAGAAAGAAAGAAAGAAACTTTTGCAGTATCTTTTCAATCTCGGAGAATTGATAGACAATTTTGCATCAAGGAACAGCCTGCAAACAACAATTACATAATCATTATATTTTCATCAGTTTGGTGGAATATTGTCCTAGAAGATTAACTGAGCTCCTGGGTTTATTTCAGACAATAGTCACAAGAGCTGTAAATTTGGTATACTGTCATAATTTAGTTTTATTAAAGATATAATGTTGATAATGTAGAAAACAACAATGTAATATTCTACATGATCGAATTCGCCATAGATCTTGCCCTAGAAGTATCCAAGTGGTTGTAACAAAACCTAACCTGGCAGAAGTTGAAACAACAGAGAGAGATTAGTAACATTTACTGTCTACAGTTGAAGTTCTCACTGTGAGAATCACACTAACTTGTTTTGTTCTTTTTTTTAACCTGGATCATGGGGAAATGCAAAATAAGGGAAATTACGTATTGACGCTAAAAATCGCTTGATGGAAACTACAGATACTAGTGTAAGATTGCTGCGGGTTTACAACTTGAGCATACCCGTATAGATTTGTCTGCAATGACAATTGGTCACAATTTTCTTTTAACACATTTAACCGGTCTAGCACAAAATAATAATAAAAGCTTCATAGTACTCAATTTAACACAGCATAATAGATATCTAACTCACGTTGGCATGAGGCAGTGTACTGCATTCATGTGTTATTATATGAATCAAAAATTAATACCTTATACATTCGTACATGCACCAAGACAACCTTACCAGTTTGTCAAAGAAAAAGTTTTTTGCTTTTGTTGCTTGTTTCTTTTTTTTTTGTAACGTTTTTGTGCAGATATAGATACACTGTTGAAACAAAAACAAATAACATCCGAAACAAAAATAATCTTAGGCGAAGGGTGATAGCAAGAACGTGAGCTCTTCATGGAGACCTCAACCGGAACGGAAATCGCGGTTCCTCATATCACAAATCTTCCATCCAGACAACTAAACTAACCAGTCCGAAGATTGACAATGAAGACACTGTGAAACAACGTCAAAGACGTCGTTAAATTAGTAACTTGGCAACTAAGACAAGGGAATATCGTCAAATACATTGTTAAATTGAGCACAAATGTGAACACAACACAAAAAGGTATATTTCATTGGCCAATTGAATATTAACAATGCCAGTACGTATATTTCGTTCACAATGAGAATCAATGCATTGACTCCGTAGATGATCTGAATTCATAATTATTTAGCATGTAGTTTAAAAAGTTTCAATTAGTTCCGAAAATAAAGATCCAATTCAATACTTGGAGTTTTTTTATTGACATGCTATGATACATTGGCTTGTACAATGATACTTTTAATCCGTAGATGATGCTGAAAAATCGTGAGGTAAATTGCAGCTTATCACACCACGTATAGTAACATGATTAGTTTATTTTTTTGTAGTTGGTGACGATAATATTTGAATCTTAATACTCCAATGTTCAGGCTAAAAATGTCAAGTTAAAGTTCCGAAGCCTACCTTGAGAGTTGGTGAAAATTAATTGAAAATATACTATCATAATATTAACAATGCTTGTAAAGGAAAAAAAATATATGCAGAATGCAGTTGTTCCTTAGCTCGCCAAGCCGGTTGTTATGTGGTGTGCAGACGTTTAGTTACCTTTCTAGACAACATCATCAGGGCAACCTCGAATCGAAGAGTTGATTTTCTGCTTCCTTCCGGATTTATATGATCCTCTGGTGTGATGATCTTATCGCTTCCGGTTCTGTTGTTTTAGCAGCGGTCTGATTCCGGAGGTCTATTTCTGTGCGTTTGTTAATGGATTTCCGTGTTGAGAACCATGCTTCCAGAAATTCCCTTGCAAGTCTTCTGTTCGCTTGTCCCGCAATGGTCACTTTGTCCCTGTCAAATTGCTGACTCTCATTGCCTGTGTGTATTGAGACAAGTGAATATTGGTCGTGTCTCTTTAGTCCCAGTTGTGTTCATGTATCGTCGTCGTCAGTTTCCTCCATGTTTGTCCACAGTAATATTTATTGCATTCGGTGCATGGTATTGTGTGTATAACGTTGGTCTTGTTTGCTGTCAGTATGGTGTTTTAGACTTTGATAATATTTGGTGCAGTATTACTGTAGGTTTATGTGCAATCATGATGTTATGCGGTCTTAGAGGTCTGGTAGTCACTTCTGATATATGTTTTTGATGTAGGGTAGCGTTGCTAGTGTCGTCTGTTGTACTGTGTCCTCTGACTATCGTTTGCTTTGTAGGCATCCATGGACAAAACCTCTTGGATAGCCCCTGTCGGTAAAAACTTTGCATAAGTGTTCCTCTTCCATTCTTCAGGCTTCTGAGGTTTTGCAATGTGATGCGGCTCGTTTAAATAGCGTCTTGATGCAGCTCTGCTTGTGTATGGTGGGATGGTTGCTGTTGAACTCAACGATTTGGTCAGTGTGTTTGGCCTTCCTGTATACTTCCACTTTCCAAGCCCACGATCACTTCCATCTAGAAGAACAAGGGCAGCAGATATATGGGAACACCACCACCTCCAAGTTCCTTTCCAAGTCACTCACCATCCTGACTTGGAAGTATATCGCCATTCCTTCACTGTCGCTGGGTCAAAATCCTGGAATTCCCTTCCTAATAAGCATTGTGGGTCAACCCACAGCAGGAGGTATGCAGCAGTTCAAGAAGGCAGCTCACCACCACCTTCTCAAGGGCAAATAGGGATGGGCAAGAAATGCTGGCCAACCAGCGACGCCCACATCCCACGAAATGAATAGAAAAAAAAAATACTCGAGTCTGGAATTCACCGTTAGTCAGACTGTCTACCGTTATGCCATAAAGCCGGAATTATTTGTTGTTGTCTTCCTCTCTAGTGAAATCTACAATTGCAAAGATTTTGCTGTCAAGTTGGTAGGTTTCTTCTATTTTTGTGCGTTTGAGTATTACACATGTGTCATCCACTTATCTTACCCATAGTTTTGGTTTGATTATAGGAAGGACTTGAGTGCCAATCTCTGCATCTCTGCTTCCACAATGAGACCTGAGATGGGTAATCCCACCTGTGTGCCTTTGATCTGTGTGTATATCTTTCCGTTGAACGTGAAGTGCGTTGTGAGGCATACATCTAGCAGTTTCAGTAAGTTGCCCTTGCTGATATTGTTGCTGGTGTTAAGGGTCAGTGCTCCTGGCCCATACAATAATCTCGCTAGTGGCTCTCTGGCTAACGGTATGTCAATGGATGTAAATAGTGGATCTCGAAGGAGATCATGATTTTGTTCTTGTCGATTTTTGTGCCCTTCAGCCGTGTAAGAAATTCTTGGGCCGAATAAATTGAGTGCAGGGATCCTGTAATCAGATGTTCAGGTCTCCGTTGTAATTCTCTCACTAGCTTGTGTGGAGGTGTGCCCGGCAAGGAGACTATTGGTCTGATTGGTATCCCTGGTTCATCTATCTTGTAAAGTCCATAGAAGCAGGTAGTGTTTGAAGAAGGGTCTAGGCCCGAAACGTCAGCCTTCCTGCTCCTCTGCTGCTGCTTGGCCTGCTGTGTTCATCCAGCTCTACACCTTGTTATCTCAGTGTTTGAACAATTTGGTTTCATTCTGATCTAGTCGGTGTTGGTGATCTCTCCTGCATGTTTAAGACTATTGAGTGTGTGGGTTATCCTGTTCCCGAGCTGTTGTGTGGGGTACCACGTCACCTGTTGGTACGCAGTTTTTTCTGCGAGAAGTGCTTTTGCTTTCTTGATGTAGTCTATCCTGCTCAGAATCATGGTCAATCGTCCTTTGTCCACTGGTAGGATTGTGATGTTTCTATCCTTCTTCAGTCCTTCTCCAGCCTTTCTCTCCGCTGTGTAGAAGGTGTCTGATGTGTGATTACGGTAAAGTGCTGGGACTATTGTTTGTTTGATCGCCTGTTGAATTTTCTCGGTGAGTCTATTGATTTTCAGTGGTGACTCTAGTGGTGCTAAGAAGTCAATTTTCCTTGCGTCCCTGTGGTTGTAATTAAGTCCGCATATCAGGACAGCTTTTTCTGTGTCTGTGAGTTGTCTGTCAGGAAGGTTCCTTACCCGTGGGTCTGATTTGTTCGTGTCATGCCGGTTTCACTAAGACCTCAAAAAAAAGGCTGAAGCTGTGCGGAAAAGTATTCTACCAAAAGACAATCGACTAAGTGAATGGCCCGGATATATAAACATATATAGTGTAGTCTGTGAAAGTATCAATTTGTATACTTTGGCAGGAAGCAAAGAAAAGTCAACATTTTATTTAAATGCAGAGATGTAGATAGACAGACAGACTTGAATGACTGATCAAACCCTGTAAAAGCTAAAAGAACTGCGGATGCTGTAAATCAGGAACAAAAACAGACGTTGCTGGAAAGGCTCGACAGGTCTGGCAGCATCTGTGAAGAGAAAATCAGAGTTAACAATTCGGATCCGGTGAACCTTCCTCAGTTTTTGTTTTTGATCAAATTTTGTTTTGTTTTGCTTGTAATTATGTCATCTCTCGCTGAAGCATGGGGATGTAATTCTGCAGATTCACTTTTAACAATAAAATCAAATAATATTAACAAAGAAAAAAGAAGTTGAAATCGAATCAACATTGAAAATCACTTATAACACAATTTCAAAGCTAATTTTGCATGCACAATAAACTTTTATTTCATTGGTACCACCTTTTCGGTGTAAAGTATCTTACTTCACTATGTACATTTCCTTCGATAGGACCACTACTTTCTACGGCAAACATATCCTAAGAACTTCATAGGTCTGCTCAGGACCGAAAATAAAACTGAAACCGAATTCGTTTTCTAGATCTTTGGATATTTGCATTCAACTTAACTAAAACGATTTGGAGAGGTATATAAACAGAATCCTTAAGCTTCATTATTTATCTTGTCGAGCTAGAAACCACTTGCAATAAGCATCAATATCCATCAGATGTTCATAAAGAGCCATCCAGTCTAAAGCCAAGCCTCAAAAATTGATTTAAAAAGAATCAGTACGGCTACAGAACTACTCACATGTTAACCATTCCCATCAGATCCACAGAAAAGCCGCCATGGTTCTGGGACAAACTGAAGATTAAAACACATCCATAATCACAAAAGCCAAACAGAGACAAGCCATGGAATTCCTGGAGATCTGGTATTCCACCCAGAACGGCATCAACAGAGAGACTGAAGTAGACCCTTGTACAAACCACTGAGAAACAGAACCGAAGTAAAAACAACGACCTCAGCAAACCGAGGCATATAAATAACAAGTGGGGAAGAACACCGACACTTCACCAGGGATGCAATGATGATGTTATTGAACAGGGTGATGAAACGTTTGCAAGCAAATCAACTGGCTCAGTGAGCATTTCTATAACCTCATGACCACAACCTGAAGGTTAAAATAAATGTTATGAATTATATTCGTAAATGTAAAGGAGGCATGGGATTCAGGGAAATTTGGCTGTCTGGATACAAAACTGACTGTCCAATAGAAGACAGAGGGTGCCAGTAGATGGGAAGTATTCAGCCTGGAGCTCGGTGACCAGTGGTGTTCCGCAGGGATCTGTTCTGGAACCTCTGCTCTTTGATAATTGACTTGGATGAGGAAGTGGAAAAGTGGGCTAGTAAGTTTGCTGATGACATGAAGGTTGGTGGAGTTTTGGGCAGCGTGGAGGGCTGTAGTAGGTTGCAACGGGACATTGACAGATTGCAGAGCTGAGCAAAGAAGTGGCAGATGGAATTCAACCCAGAAAAGTGTGAAGTTAATAATTTTGGAAGGTCGAATTTGAATGCAGAATACAGGGTTAATGGCAAGATTCTTGGCAGTGTGGAGGAACTGACGAATCTTGGAGTCTACGTCCATAAATCACTCAAAGTTGCCACCCAAGTTGATGGGTTGTAAAGAAGGCGGATGGTGTGTTGGCTTTCATTGGCAGGGGAATTGAATTTAAGAACCATGAGGGTATGCTGAAGCTCTATCAAACTCTGGTTAGACCACACTTGGAATATTGTGATCAGTTCTGGTCACCTCATTATAGGAAAGATGTGGAAACTTTAGAGAGGGTGCAGAGGAGATTTACCAGGATGCTGCCTGGACTGGAGGGCAAGTCTTATGAGGAAAGGTTGAGGGAGCTAGGGCTTTTTTTCATTGGAGCGAAGAAGGATGAGAGGTGACTTGATAGAGGTGTAAAATATGATGAGAAGCATTGATAGAGTGGATAGTCAGAGACTTTTTTCCCAGGTTGTAAATGACTGCTACAAGGGGGCATAATTTTAAGGTGATTGGAGGAAGGTATAGGGGAGATGTCAGAGGTAGGTTCTTCACACAGTGAGTGGTGGGCGTGTGGAATGCGCTGCCGGCAGTGTTAGTGGAGTTAGATACTTTAGAGACTTTTAAGTGACTCTTGGATAGGCACATGGAGGGTTGTAAAATGTAGGGTATGCAGGATAGATTGATCTTAGTAGGATAGTAGATCAACACAACATCGTAGGCGAAAGGCTCTTTACTGTGCTGCACTGTTCTATGTAACAACGAGACAGCTAACATCACACACCCATCCCCGCACCACACACACCCCAAAAAAAACTAAGGCAAGAATGCAACTTAAAAACGCATTTCAAAAGATAACTTACAATTGCGGCTATGACTTAGTAACACAGCTTCCATATCAACATTAATTATAAATTTACTTGCATAACAAACTTTTTCACACATTACAGAGTCATTGGCATTTACTGTCTCAAGAAAGCATCCAGGGTGATTTCTTTTCTTTTCCAGGTGAATGGACAATTTTGAAATTATATAATTGGAGAATCAAGCTCCACATGTTATTGTACCAATTTATTTTTCTAACAAAATCAAAGAATTGTAATGTGTATCCGAGTCAAAAACACATTTGTGGAGTTGCTCTCTTCCTTTCCCCTGACGCTTACATGATCTACCCAAAATGATCCCATCGAAAACGAAAAGTGCCCCAAAATCGCTCTAACATGAAAGATGACTTTATTTTTGTGTTGATACAGTTCATGTTAATAAAGCGTTTAATTTCCGAAAATGGGTATTGCTTCAAAATACGACTTTCGCTGTTGAATTGAAGTATATATGTTGATTGTTTCCATTATACTTGTAAACATGAAGAGTTCAGATTAAATAAATTTCCCAGAGATAGTTTTCTCTGCTTATTATTGTCAGACCTGTTTAAAATGAAGAAAATCTTTGAAAACGGATGTCTGAAAAGAGGAGTTAAGTAGGACTTTGAAAGTGGGCTGAATCAGTCACAGACATTTATCGGTCATTTAATTGCAATAAATGACGAAACAGAGCTCAAGAATGACAGCATCACTATAACTAAAAACCTTTGCATTTTCTCCTACTATGGACAATATAGATAAATATATGATTACGACATTTTAGAATGTTGCACAGCATTGACGTTACAGCCGGGAAAAAAGACAAACAGCTCAATAACCTAGGTCTCTGAGTGCTTTCACTGACATTCGCATTTATTATGATTGGAAGTAATGACAAGCCAATTGAGGCATTGTGCAAGTAGACTATTGCATGCCACAAGCATTAATGTTGAAAAATGAAGTTCTGGTTATTGACCATAAAAGCCTTAAAGTACATTATCAATATTTGGCTATTCAATGGGCCTCACAGCACCAGGGACCTGGGTTCGATTCCACCACTGAGCGACTGTCTGTGCGGAGTTTGCACAGTCTCTCGTGTCTGCGTGGGTTTCCTCTGGGTGCTCCAGTTTTCTTCCACAGTCCAAAGATGTGCAGGGTAGGTTGACTGGCCGTGATAAATTGCCTGTAGTGTTCTGGGATGTGTAGATTAGGTGGGTTATAGGAGGATGGGCTTGGGTGGGGTGCTTTGATGGTCGCTGTGGACTTGTTGGGTCGAAGGGCCTGTTTCCACACTGTAGAGATCCTATAAACTTCAACATAATCGAGTCTTCTGGGTTATTCGATCATGGCAGATAAGACTCTCAATCCCATTCTCCTGCCTTCACCCCATAATGTTGTTTTAATTAAGAGGAAAAAGATTTAAAAGGGACCTGAGGGGTAATTTTTTCACACACAGGGTGGTTCATAAGTGGAATGAACTGCCAGGGGATGTCGTAGATTCTAGTAGAGTTACAACATTTAAAAGCCATTTGAACAGGTACACGAATAAGAAAGGTTTAGAGGGACATGGGTCAAACGCAGGCAAGTGGGACTAATTTAGATTGGGAACCTTGGTTGGCATGGATGAATTGAACGGAAGCATCCTCTAGCCATGCTGTATGATTCTCTGACTCAAAAACATTTAATCCCCCGAATTATCAAGAACCATCCATCTCTGTTTTAAAGGCACTCAATGGTTTGATCTCCATAGCCTTCAGTGACAATGAATTCCACAGACTCACCACCCACTGGCTGAAGAAATTCCACCTCATCTTTGGTTCACTGGATCATCCCTTCACGCTGAAGCAATGAGATCTGTTCCTAGTTCTCCAAATCGTGGGATTATCTTCTCCACCTCCACTCTATCCAGGCCTCTGAATATTTCACAAATTTCAATGAGACCTCACCCCTTCATCCAGCCAAACTCTATGGACTACAGATTCGGAGTCATCAAACACTCTACACATAACAAGCCTTAATCGCCGAATCATTCTTTCAAACCTTTTCTGGACTCCCTCCAACGCCAGTACTTCTTTCCTTCAATACGTGGCCAAAGACATCAAATAATATTCCAAATGCAGTCTGACCAGAGCCTTATACAGCCTCAGAAGTACATCCCTGCTCTTTAATTCTAGTCCTTTCGAAATGAATCTGAACATTTCTTTTGCATTCCTAACTTACAACTGACCCTGCATGTTAACCTTAAGAGAAACCTGAAATTAGATTCTGAAGCCCCTTTGTTGAGCTGGTTGGCTCGCCGAGCTGGTTTGTTGTTTTGGAGACGTTTCGTCACCATGCTTGGTAACATCCTCAGTGCAGCCTCCGATGAAGCGTCGGT
>NC_063377.1:5404879-5416212 GCF_021869965.1 Rhincodon typus
AACACCAAGATCCTGGGACAGGCGAGGCAGAGGCAAGCGCGAGAATTCCTGGAAGCATGGCACTTCACGAAGCATGCTATTAATAAACACATTGAACTCGACCCCATTTACATTCCACTACGAAGGAAACCCGGAAGTGAAGCAATCCATCTCAACGGACCTCAGAGTTTAAAAACCAGGCGGGAAAACACACCGACGCTTCATCGGAGGCTGCACTGAGGATGTTACCAAGCATGGTAACGAAACGTCTCCAAAACAACAAACCAGCTCGGCGAGCCAACCAACCTCAACACCCACAACCCGAGCTGCAGATCTACTCCAAAACCTTAGTCCCTTTGTACTTCAGATTTGCAAAACCTTTCCATGTTTATAAAATAGTCTACACTTTATGCTTCCTACCAAAGTGAATAAGCTCCTGTTTTATTTTCCAAATTGCATTCCATTTGCCACTTATTTGCCTACTTACAAACCTGTGCAAGTCCTTCTTGAGCCTCCTAGTTTCCTCAACACTCCCTGTCCCTCCACCTAGCTCTGTGTCGTCTGTGAACTTAGTGACTGTCTTCAGTTCCTTCAGATCATTAATGTATAACATGAATATATATTTTAGTCCGAAATCGAGCCCGATAGACGTCCACTAGTCATCAGCTGCTATCCTGACGAATAATCCTTTATCCCCATTCTCTGCCTTTTGCCAGTCAGCGATTCCTCTGTCTTTGCCAGTACCTTTCCCCCAACAACATGCGCACTTACCTTACTTAGCAGCCACCCATGTGACACCTTGTCAGATGCCTCTGGACATGCAAATAGATCACGTCTACTGCTCTTTTCTGTCTCAACTGCTCGATACCTCCTCACGAAATTCTGACAGATTTGTGAACCATGAGCTCCCCTTGATTAAGACAAGCTGACTCGGACCTATTTTTAACATGTAATTCCAAGTATTCAACAATCTCATCCTTAATAGTGGACTCGAAAATTTTCTGTTTCCCACCCTTCTTAAACAGGAGAGTTTCATTAGCTATTTTCCAATCTTCAGACATGCTCCCTTTCTCCAGTGCTTACTGGAATATCACTACCAATGCCTCCAGAATCCTCTCAGGAATCACCTTCAGATCCCTGGGTTGTCATCTATCTGGCACGGGCTATTTGTCCACTTTCAGACCTTTCAGCTTCCCGAGTTATGGCCAGCCACTGCTGTCAACTCCGAACCCTGGCTCTGTTGAAGTTCTGGAATGTAATGGCATCTTTCACAGTAAACACTGACGAAGAATATCTGTTCAATTCTTCCACCATTTCTTTGGTCCCCATTACTGCTTCTCTAACCTCGTTTTCCAGCAGTTTGCTCTCCCCTCTAATTTATATTACATGTATTTTTTTTATTTGGAAATCTCTTACACGCTTCGCTCATATTACTAGTCAGTTTATTCTCTTATTTTGTGTTCTCCCTCATTTTCTGAATTCTTTTTTGATTTTTAAAGCCATGCCAACCCTTTGGCTTCCCACTAATCTTCAACACAATGTATGCCTTTTCTTTTACTTTTATGCTGTCTCTGATTTCTCTTGTTAGACATGATTGCTTCTACCTCCCATTATAATATTTCTTCTTCCTTCGGATGAATTTCTACTGTGCCTCTGAATTACACTCAGAAATTCCTGCCATTGCTACTCCACGGTCTTCCTGCTTGTCGCCCTTTAAAGACAATTTGGCCACCTCCTCCCTCACTTAAGTCTTTGCAGTTAATTTTAGTTAATTGTAATAGCATTGCATCTGAATCAAGAAACACCCTCTCAAACTACAGGGTGAATTCTATCATATTATGGCCACTGACCCTGAGGTGATCCTTCAAATATGTCCCTAATCAAATCTTGTTCGTTACCAATCTGATTTTTCCAGTCCAGCTGCATTTTGCAAACTCCGATGAAAAAAGCACTAATAGCTTTCTTGCATGCCTTTTCTAACTCCCGATTTATTTTATGCCCCATATCCTGATTACTGCAGTGAGGCTTGAAAATAAATCTCATCACAGTCTTTTTATTCCCTTTGTGGGTCCTCAGCTCTACCCACGCATATTCCACACCTTCCAAACCTACATCGCTTTTTGCTATTTATTTAACTTCGTTTCTTACTACCAAGGCAATCCCCACTTCTCTGGCTGTCATTCAGATGTGTATTCTTGGATATTTAGATCCCATCCCTGAATCCGTTGCAGCCATAACTTCAAACCTGCATCGATCACAACCCCAACCCTTCTTATAGTTGCTTTCTTATCTGATGTGCCGGAAGTTAGATTTCCATCCTCTATGTCCTAATTTAACAACTTGTTCTGAACCCTCCCCTGCTTAAGTCTTTTTCTGATTTTCCATGCAACCAAACCCACAACCCCATACCCTACTTTTTCAGTTAAAACCCTATTGCTAGCCATAATAATGCGATTCCCCAGAACTCTGATCCGAGAATCATTGAGGTGGAGAGGTCCCATCAGAAGAGCTTTCTCCTTGGCAAGTACTGCTACCAATGTTCCATGAATTCAAGTCTGTTTCCCGCTCAGCGATCTTTCAGTGACATGTCTATCTTTTTGATCTTGTGCCAAGATCTTGTGGCTCAGGTAGTATTTCTCAGATTATTACTTTTTTGGTTCTATTTTTTAATTCAGCTCCTAGCTGCTCATATTCTTCCAACAGACCTCTTTAATCTTTCTACCTCTATTGTTGGAATTTATGTGGACCAAGACAACTGGGTCATTCTCCTCCCACTCTATGTTACTCTGCAGCCCAGATGAGATATCCTGAACAGAAGCATCAGGCAGGAACCAGAGCCTTCGGGACTCTCCATCCTGGCCATAGAGAACAGTGTCTATCCCAGATTACACTACCTCTAATTCCAACTACGTTTGTCTTTTCTCACACATTTTGAATGACTCCCATTACACCGGTGCTATGGTCAGTTTGATCATCATCCCTACAGGCCTCGCTGTTGTCCACACAAGGAATGACAATATCAAACCTGTTAGACAAGCTCAAGTCCTCAGTATCCTTTAGCAATACCACGTAGATCCCTTTCCCTGCCTTGCTCTCAGTTACACACTCGTGGCTCTCACCACAGACCGCATTTGAGCGAGTTTATTTAAGGGGTATGACTGTCTCCTGAAACACCGTGTCCAGGTAACTTTGTCCCTTCCTGTTGTGTCGCAGTGTTTGACGCTCAGAGTCCAGTAAACAACCAACATTTGATCCAGATCAGACTACCATGAACCACAATGAAATTCATCAGCTCCTACAACATGGAAATACAGCACAACACTTGGCCCGCATCTCTGTTTGTTTACTTCGTCTTTTTTTTGTATTTTCCTACTGTTCGCTTAGCTTGAAACCTGTAAATAACTCCCCAATTTAATTTTAATGTGGAAGTAGCTTTCAATGGATATGAAATTTATAGCTATTACCAACTAATGTACATATGGTCTCGCTGAGATGTTTCTGTTTCTTTTGTGCTGGGCCCCTGATCCTCAGCTTCAATTTACCTTGGCTGTCTCTCACTCCAGATGGGATCTATCCTCTCTGACGACGCACAACTGGAATGTGACCAAAATTAGATTCTATTTGTATTTCCTTCCATCTGCAAATGTTTCTCAAAATAATTGACAGCGCTGGCGAATGGTATGTTTTCTGAAAGGTGAAATATTTATGGAAATCAAACCATATGAACTTTGAGAAACATGGAACACCCTTGCTTCTATATTTGACGTGACAACATGAATTAACATGGCATTCAGACCTGGAGGATCAAAAGAAAAGGAGCAAGAGTTGTGGAGTTTTGTGCTTGTATTTACCACTGCAGCTTCGTGAGGATTATCATATCATAAAGTAAGCATTAATCAATGAACAGTTTCAAGAAGGACAGATTTTTGAAACAAAGACAGTTAGTGGTTTTAAATAAAGATAGTAAGAACTACCGATGCTGGAGTCAGAGGTAAGACAGTGTGGAGCTGAAGGAACACAGCTGGTCAGGCAGCATCAAAGTAGCAGGAAAGCTGGTATTTCGGGGTCCCAACCCGAAACTTCAGCTGTCCTGCTCCTATGATTCTTCCTGACCTGCTGTGTTCTTCCAGCTCCACACTGTGTTAGCTCTGGTGGTTTTAAATAGATGTGTTAATATCCTAACAAAAATAACACTAAATGTAATGCTGATGCAAAAGGAAAGGGTGGATTCTTGTAGAAATGGTGCTCTATTGTTTCAAATTTGCAAGATTAAATCGTGAACTAACTGAGGTATTTTCAATGACTCAAATCACACAGTCATGAATTTGTCTGGTGAACTGTTCTCTTTTTACTGATGGACCAAGTACAGTGAAACCCTAGGGACTCAAGAACAGACATGATTGAACGTGGTGTGGAGCTGAAGGAAATCAGCAGACCAGGCAGCATCAGGAAGAGCAGGAAAGTTGACGTTTCGGGTCAGGACTCTTCTTCACAATTTTTTTTTTTCTGAAGACGGGTCCCGACAATCTTTCTGTCGAAGTCGCTTCTTTTTACATTTATTCGTGACTTTAAATAGGTAGGACCGACAGTACCGACAGAAAGAGTAAATGTCCTTGGAATCAACAGACTGCACCAAGTTAGATCCAACAATGGCTTCGTGCAGGAAGCAATGATCATAGAGCCGATTACAGTGCTTTTTAGTATTAACCTAAAAATCTCTGGTTTTCTCGCCATCAGAATGCTGAATAATGTTTTAAAAAGCTATTTTCCGTGATTTTATGACATCAAGCATGGTCGTGATCCATTGGATTCAGAATCCCATCGCTTATTAACTGTATTTTCTATTCATAATATAGATTGAAACATAAAGGACATTACGGAAGTGTTTGCAGTTATATCAAACATAAGTGCTGTGGTTGACATTTTGAAGAATTGCTTTTTCAGGGTAGTTTAGAGGGCCAGGCACGTGATGTCGGATAGTGAATACGTCCCTGAATCTTAAAAAGTTGCAGTGCATTGTGGGGAGTTAACATGACATATAAGGTAATACAAAGCAGAAGGGAAAATTAACTAGCATGCAGGAACGGAGGATCATCTGTGCATCGCAACATATGATTGGAGGCAATCGGGCAGGTTAATACCTTGCGTAAGTATACAGGTGGCATGATTCCTTTTGCTAAGCGATGCTGAGAGAAAAAGAGAAAGAACTGGAGTGACGCATTCACTTCTCGTCATATTCAAGGCTCAGTTCGACAGGATATTTCTTCAGATAAGAATCAAGTGTTATGGGCGACCATCAAAGTTAACCCAATTCCAGTTAACAAGCGATGGCATTCTGAATCCAATGGATCACTGCTTGAAGTCAGTAAATCACGGAAAATAGCTTTTTAAAACATTGTTCAGCATTCTGATGGCGAGGAAACCAGAGGAATTTTTAGAATTAATACTAAAAAGCATTATAATCAGTTCTATAATCATGGATTCCTGCACTAAACCATTGTTGGGTCTAAATTGTGCAGTCTGTTGATGCAAAGGACATTTACTCTTTCTTTAGATCGCACAAGCAGAGTCATGGGACCATATTTCCTCCTCCTAGTCACATTTGTTATTCTTAGACTGCAGAGGAAAAGATGATTTCACGGGACATTGTGCGGAAAAATAAAACCAGAAAAGTCTGAAAAAGTTGTAATCATTCTCATTCGATATGAGGAGGTTGGAAGGTAACTTGCTTGAAGTGCATGCAATTATTACGTGTGGTGGGAGAGTAAGTAGAACATATTAATCGTGCAGAGATGTCAAGAGCAGCAAGCAACGTCTTGAAATAAATTGTTAGAATTATGAGAACCTGAAATAAAGACCTGCAAATGTGGCAGAATAACACAGTACATCGAAACAGCAATTGATTCCATCCTGACAAAACGTGTCTTTTGGACTATCTATCCAACTCAGTATATATGTGTCAGGACCGTAAATGCTTCATTGAACAACATTCACCATTATGAGTTGTATGGTGTTCTATCTCTTTCTTTCTCTCTGATTCAATTGTCTAATTCGAACGAGCAAAATGCAATTCCTGTTTTAAGTGCAGTTACCGACTTTCAAACAATATTCAAAATTGTACCAGCAAATTTAGTGTTAACTACTTGGAAGTGACATTGAGCATAACAATAGCATATGTGGTACCCTCAGTGAGGATGCATTCAAGAATGTTTCCAGCTCCACTTTTAACTGAGTGATGTGATTCAGAACAATATACCTGCTGTACTGCCAAGAAAATGACAAAAACGTAGTTTTGATGGGGAATGTGTCTGATGGGGAATGGTAAAATCTTCACCTCGTTTTCAACTATCTAACTATTATGTTCATGACAGTATATTCAGAGAGATTGTAGCTTATAATACATCATGTTGAGCCAACCTTCGTGGTAGTTGTGAGAGATCCAAAGGCAACCTAGGAGGTCACTGAGGCACTCTGGATCATCAGGAAGAGAGGGTCTGTATTCCACCATCACATCTAGCCTTGTTCTATGGAATTTTCGACTCTTTGCTATTCTCATCATGCAAAAGAGTCATCTCGAGTTGACTGTGGAATCTGATCATTATGACAAAGCAGCATCAGGCTGGGTGTCCTTGTTGAGGAATGACAGACAGTTAGCATGCACGTAATTGGGCTCGCAAGTGGAATATAGACTTGTGTTACAATGATGATTACATGCAAATGAAAAGAGATCCTGCTGCAACTATCCACAACATCGGTGGTATTACACTTAATGTAATGTGTACAGTATTGTACACCTTATTACTTACAGGACAAACAGAAATTAACCTACAATTTACTGGCTTAGCAAAGATGCAATTAAAATGGAATGAAATAAGGATTAAATATTTGAGAACTCATTGGTGGTCTAAAGAATGGAAAGATTTGGGTTTTTAAACTCTGTGTCAGGCTGAGGGAATGAAGATTTTAACTCAGCAGTAATTGACTAAACTGTTTCAGTGACTCTCTAAAACCTAAGGTTTTGTTTAACACAGAAACAATTAATCAGATGTCATAATGTGGAATATTTATCAGCAGAATTTGTGACTACCATGGAATTGTGCTGTAAGAAAATAATCAAACATTTGATTCGATGATATAGAAGTGGCAAACAACAAATGCAAGCTACGTTTTGTGCCAAAGTTCATTATAAATGAAAGAAGCATTTTTCCAAAGTTGACACAAGCAATTCTTAATTGATCAAACCAGCGTAGAAAACATAACATTGGTGATATTTGCTAGTAGTCAAACTGAACATTTGCTGTTGAATGCATAGTTTCTATGTATGAAAATCATAACTTATTTGTATGATAAGACTATAAAGTGGTTTCTCTCACTGCAAGTAAAGGTTAATTTACATGGAAGGAGACCCTGTGGCACAGATGGGAGAGTCATTACCTCTAAGCCACAAGACCAGGCGTGCAGTCCCAATCCAGAGCTTCGTGCTAATCGTCGCCCAAGAAGTTATATGTCAATTTATTTGCCACCCCAACACACACAGCTTGCAGGTAATAAGACTGTAAGAGTCTCCTTCTCGGACTTTTGATTCAAAGATGAACTGGAGCGATGTCATCATTATTCATACTTCAGGACCAGAACAATCACTTAAGGATATATATTGCCGCAATAACTCGAATTCCTTCATGGGCAGTTGGTCCAGTATCTCAACTGCCGGTATGGATCAGATTCCTATCAACAACGTGTAGTTCGATCTTCATTCCAACTGCGGTGAATAAAGGACCTGCCTCCTTTACCTAGCCATAGGAGGTCCTGAATCATTGGACTGCACCTTCCCCTGCATAAGGAACTGAAGACGATGAGGCTATTTCCATTGTGGGCATTCCCAATAAGATTCATAGTGCTGATTCTTGGAAAGGATTTGATTTAAGAGAAGATGTCGAAGCAAAATGGACCCACACATTGAAAATTGGAAGAACGGAAGATGATCTTATTGCAACATTATGATTTGGAGAGGACTTGAAAAGACATCTGCGAGAGGACCTTTCCCTTCTTGGAGGATCTTAAAGTAAGGAGCCCTCGTTTCTTTATGTTGAATGTCGCATATGAAACTGTAAAGAGTGAGGAATTTCTTTTCTCTGAGGTTTGTTACTCTTTCAAAAACAAAGTTGCTGGAAAAGCTCAGCTGGTCTGGTGAAAGTTGTGAAATTAAATACATTCTAGGCTAAGTTAGATAGGGTTAATCTATCTAAGATTTAGATCGACATTTGAATGGACTAAAGTGGCTGGTGTACATCACGAAACTGGAGATGCAGCCTCAAAAGATGTTGAAATGTGGAAAAGGGTCAAGGGGAATGTCTACCACCAAGTCCTATGCCTCAATGTTTGAAGCCCTTAAAACTAAAAACAAGTAACATCTGATCAGACTGCAACATGGACCAATCTTTTGCAAAACAATTGATCATGCTGCTGTGTGGTGATGCTGTGGTACAAAATTAAACATTTGAAATTTTGGCGCATTTTATCATGAATAGTCGTGAATAAGTCAGTCAAAAAGAACTTGGATTATTCACATCCAACACCTCTCCCATTCTCAGGTATTTGTCAGCAAAGCACATTCATATAAAAGGCAAAAGCACATTTATTATCACATTCAGTCTGAAGGACCAAGATAACGATGGATTGTGGCTGGCTTCCTAGGTCCAAATCATTAGATGTGCTGTGTTCAGACAATTTCAAACACATTGGCTTAGTGCACTGCATACTCGAATAACAGGTTGACTGGAGTCTTGCAGGCATTTGTTTCTGATCTATCCCTGCAACTACTTTCAACATTTACAGCGTTAAATAATATCCAGTTATATCTTGTTCTCAGAAACCAGAAAAAATCAAATCTATCAATTTATGCCCCATGTATCTACTCTCCAACATTCACAAACTGATGAAAGGGTTTTCTTCGTAAAATTACAATCAAGCATAATTTAAGAAGCAACAGCCTCCTTGCTGATTTTTGTTTTTGATTTTCTCATGAACCACTTTGCTCCAGGCTCATATTCAGGTCAAACATGGGCAAGAATTCTAAATTCCAGGGGGTTTGTGCACATCAGTGCTTTAGTCATCATAGCAGTATTTTAGTGAACGTGGCATCAAGGTCCAGAGCGAAACTGAAGACAACGGAAATCGGGTAGAAAGTTATCTGTCGCTGGAAAGACCTTCCTTTACCTTTATCAGGAACAACACAGCTCCTACAATAAAATGATCAATAGTATCAAAGAAAAAGCATCGGCTTGTTCGACATAGTATCCAACATTTTAAATGTTCATTCCCTCTCTGACTGAGCCACAGCAAATTTCTAAGGCAATGCAGCAGAAATGCCTAACAGTGTTCCTCTACCAGTTAGAAGAACAAAGCTCGCAGACATCAAAGAACAGCACAAACTACGTGTTTGTAAACGAATCACAGACAATGTTATCTTGGAAACAGTATGTTTTTTTTTCCCACTGTTTCAACTTCAATATCGTGGAACTGTCCATTTCATTGCACTTTGACGTTCAGTACAAGAAATGCAGTACTCACCCATGTAACACACCCCAGAGGCCTGCCATTATCGGTGCAGGTCCCGCTGTGGTTTGCCTTACCAAAATGCAGAACCACACATTTATCAAAATCAACCGCACCTGCCATTTCTCCGTGCATTCGTCCATCTGATCGAGGTTCCATCTGAGATAATCTTCTTCACTGTCCGCTACACCACCTATGTTGGTGTCATCTGAAAACTTATTGACCGTACCCCTATATTCACACCCAAATCGTTTATGTAAATGACGAAAAGCAGTCGGCCAGGCACACCACTGGCCACAAGCCACCAAACCAACAAGCAACCCTCTACAACCACCCTCTAACTCCTACCTTCAAGCAAATTTTATATGTAGTTGGCTAGCTCCCCCGAGATTCATGTGATCTAAACTTACCAACCAGTCTTCCATGCATAAATTTACTATTCGATATGCTGAAGCCCACACAGACCATGTGTTCCGCTCTGCTTTTATCAATCTTCCACCACCATTGTGGTAGGATTGTGCTTATTAGATCTGATCAATTGGTTGTCAGAAAGACTAGTTATGTCTTTCACGTATTGTTTATTGATAGGTTAAGTCAGCAGGCAAAAAGTTGGCAAACAGAGGATAGAGTGAGAAAATGTGAAGTTGTTCATTTTCAAATGGAGAACAAAAGAGCAGCGCCACGTTTAACTGGAGAAAAACTGAAGAAATGTGCAACTCAAAAGGACTTGGTGTGTGCTGGTGCACGAAACATAGAAAGCTAAGCATACAGAGGCAATGAGTATTCAGGGATGTTAATGGAATATTGATTTGCACATCAAGGATGTTTGTGTAAAAGAGTAGGGAAGTCTACGTTTGTTTCAGAATTCTAGTATCCATATTGTTTTGCTTTCATTTGAATTTCCGGTGAAGTACTGCAAGGTACAAAGCAGAAGGTTGAGGCAGTCTCTAAGGTTTTGGAGTAGATTTGTAGCTCGGGTTGTGGGTGTTGAGGTTGGTTGGCTCGCCGAGCTGGTTTGTTGTTCCGGAGACGTTTCGTTACCGTGCTGGGTAACATCCTCAGTGCAGCCTCTAATGAAGCGTCGGTGTGTTTTCCCGCCTGGTTTTTAAACTCTGGGGTCCGTTGCGATGGATTGCCTCACTTCCGGGTTTCCTCCGTAGTGGAATGTATATGGGGTCGAGTTCAATGTGTTTATTAATAGCCTGCTTCGTGAAGTGCCATGCTTCCAGGAATTCTCGTACTTGCCTCTACCTAGCCTGTCCCAGCATCTTGGTTTTGTCCCAGTCGAAGTCGTGGTTCTCCTTGTCCATGTGGATTGAGATGAGTGAGTATTGGTCGTATCTTTTTGTAGCCAGTTGGTGTTCATGTACTCTTGTTGTTAGTTTCCTTCCTGTGTGTCCAATGTAGTGTTTCTCGCAGTCTCTGCAGGGGATCTTGTAGATTACATTGGTCCCGTCCATGGTGGGGAGTGGATGTTTAGTTCGGCTGAGCACTCGTCGTAGGGTTGATGTGGGTTTGTGTGCCACTCTGATGCCCAGCGGTCGTAGAAGTCTTGTGGTGAGTTCTGACGTGTTCCTGATGTAGGGTAGTGTGATGAGTGTGTCGGGACGTGTAGAATCTTTCTGATGCTGTTGCTGTAGGCATCTCGTGTCCCAGTTCTTTGGATATCCATTATCCTTGAACACTTGGAAGAGGTATTCCTCCTCCTCTTGGCGTTGTTCCATGTTGCTGCAGTGTGTTGTTGCCCTTTTAAATAGCGTTCGCACGCAGCTTCGTTTGTGTGTGCTGGGATGGTTACT
>NC_063377.1:5416612-5460101 GCF_021869965.1 Rhincodon typus
CTTCAATAGTAACCATCCCAGCGCGCACAAACGAAGCTGCGTGCGAATGCTATTTAAAAGGGCAACAACACACTGCAGCAACATGGAACTACGCCATGAGGAGGAGGAATACCTCTTCCAAGTGTTCAAGGATAATGGATATCCAAACTCACACAGACCAGGTATCGAACTTCAATAGTAACCATCCCAGCAGGAGATGCCTGCAGGAACAGCATCGGAAAGATTCTACACGTCCCGACACACTCATCACACTACGCTACATCAGGAACACGTCAGAACACATCACAAGACTTCTACGACCGCTGGGCATCAGAGTGGCACACAAACCCACATCAACCCTACGACAAGTGCTCAGCCGAACTAAAGACCCACTCCCAACCATGGACAGGACCAATGTCATCTACAAGATCCCCTGCAGAGACTGCGAGAAACACTACAGCGGACAAACAGGAAGGAAACTAACAACAAGAGTACATGAACACCAACTGGCTACAAAAAGACACGACCAATACTCACTCATCTCAATCCACATGGACAAGGAGAACCACGACTTCGTCTGGGACAACACCAAGATCCTGGGACAGGCTAGGCAGAGACAAGCACGAGAATTCCTGGAAGCATGGCAATCCACGAAGCAGGCTATTAATAAACACATTGAACTCGACCCCATATACGTTCCACTACGGAGGAAACCCGGAAGTGAGGCAATCCATCGCAACGGACCCCAGAGTTTAAAAACCAGGCGGGAAAACACACCGATGCTTCATCAGAGGCTGCACTGAGGATGTTACCCAGCACGGTAACGAAACGTCTCCGGAACAACAAACCAGCTCGGCGAGCCAACCAACCTCAACGTTGAGGCAGTCTGTTCTGCTGGGCGCATCACAGAGTTCTGTAGTAGACCACAACTGTATAAGGTGCTGGTGAGATCACATCTGAAGTATTGTGAGCAATTTTCGCTCGCTTATTTAAGGAAAGGATATGTAGGGAATGCAGGGTAGATTGATCTCAGTCGGATAATAGGTCGGCACAGCATCGTGGACCAAAGGGCCTGTGCTGTGCTGTACTGTTCTATGTACTATGTTCTATGTTCTATGTTCTATGTTCTATTTTCTATGCTCTATGTTCTATGCTCTATGTTCTGTGTTCTATGTTCTGTGAAAGGTATGATTTCATTGGAACCGGTTCAGGCAATGTTTGCTTGGGTGATTTCCAATATACAGAGGTTGTGTTCCAAGCAAAGGCTAAACATATTAGGAGTCTACTCATAGAGTTCAGAAGAATGAGAGGTGATCTCATTGAAACATACAGGATTATTAAGGGGCATGACAGGGTAAATGTTGAGAGTAAGTTTCCCTTCATAGGAGGGTCTAAAAGCGGAGGACATAGTCTCAGTTTTTAAGGGGCGCCAATTTAAGTTTGAGATAATAAGGAATTTCTTCGCTCAGAGAATTGTGAGTCTTTGGAACGCCTTTCCATTGAGACATGTGAGGGCAGAAAGCTTGTTTATATTTAAGGTTAATACAAAGTAGATGCTTTATCAGTTGAGGAACCAACGGTTATGGGGAGAGGCCATATCATTGGAAGTGAGAGTGTCGAATCCACCCAAACCTTTTGGATGATCAGCCTGATCTTATTGAATGGCTTTTTCCTGTTCCTTTTTCTTAGAGTTTTATGATCCTATGTTGTTTTCCACGCAAGTAGTCATGATTCATATCTTCATCGAGGCAACACTTTAGTTTTAGTTTGCCAGATGCTGCTCCTGACACCTTCCTGCATTCATCATTGAACTGGGGTTGATTACCTGGCTTGATATTTATGGTAAAGTTCGATATATACCAGGCCACGATGATACAAGTTCTGTTTGATTACAGTTCTGCTTTTGTTAATGGCCTACCATGCATAATGGTTGCCTAGTATTCAGTTGATAGATCTTTTCAAAGCCTGTCATAGTTAGCTCGGTGATAGTGCCATGCATCATGATAGAGGAAATTACCAATGTGAAGTTGCAGCTTCAAGTCAACCCGCACTGTGCAGTGATCATTCATACCAGTGCTGTCATGTGCAGAAGAATCCGCAGCAGGCAGATTCGTAATGGTGTGGGCAACCAAGCCTTTACTTCCCCTCTTCTTAGTTCCATGAACCCGTGCCGCTGATACAGTCTAACAGCAATATTCTTTTGACCGAAATACTTCAATAAGTAAAGTTTTGGCCGAGCCACTCTTGGTCGTAGGCATTGAAATCTCTCAACCAGATGGCATTCTGCACACTTGTCATCCTCAGTAGACACTAAAAGAAACGCCGACTGAAAGTGCAGCACCTGCATTAATGTAACCCTAGCATCTTTTTTCTCAATCATATTCCTTTAGAACGCATCTGACCTTTTGCAAAGAAATGTAAACACTTACTCACTCGCACTGAACTCGAACTGTTAAATGTTTGTCTCTTCACAGATCCCGCCAGACCTGCAGTTTCTCCAGAATTTTCTCTTTTATTGCCCTTATACACATTGGTGGTGTTTCATTACTCATGCCAACTCTTCAACAGAGAAACAGCCCCACAGCTCTGCCCATCTGACACCACCATGTTCCATAATTCCTGACTTTATGACAATAGACTGCTACAATTGCATACAGCCGCAGTCAGTACAGCACTCTATAATGCTCTCAGCAGAACAGACTCCCTCAAACTTCTGCTTTGTACCTTGCAGCACTTTACCAGACATTCAGATGAAAGCAAAATAATATGGATGCTGGAATTCTGAAACAATCGTAGAGAAGGTTGGAGAAACTCAGCAGGTTTTGCAGTTTCTGTGGTGAAGAAGACGCTTACCAGACTCAAAACGTTAACTCTGTTCCTCTCGCCACAGATACCGGAGAACTGCTGAGTTCCTACAGCATTCTCATTGCTTATCTCAGACACCCCACTTTGACAATTCCTTTATCAATCGTTCTGGTGCTTCAACAAAGCAACACTACGAAATACTTCCATTGAAATAGTGTTTGAATCACTCAATTCTGCCGCTCCAGGTGTATACTGTTCCATCATTCCCATCATGGGTGATTGTGAGGGGTTGTAATGAGATGTGATGTTAGAGTTTGGATGAATTACACTAGTTGAAAGCAATACTCAAATGACACAAAAATTTACAACATCTGCAACATTTTGTTTTATTGCGATTGGTTATGAGGAGAACAAAATTGGGAAGATGGAGCTGAAGAATCTCATTCATGTTTTCCATTCTGTTTTGCAGGTGCAACTCTGCCTGTCCTTCACATCCACCTGACAATCACCATGCAAGGCTCTCCTCCGCCAAATACAAACAATATTCATAATTCCAGATCCATCGTGATTTCAGATGGTCATCCGGTGAAAAATCTATGGATTAACATCACAAGATAAAGATTGTCTGACAGAGCATCTTCCAGGTTGGGAAAAAAAAAGGATTACCGAATGGAATATATAAATTCTTCAATAATTTGAATACAGTAAATGCCAATATTGTTTCCACAAATGAGAGCTAGCATAGAAAGCAATAAGATAGCCACCTAGAGTTCCAGCAGAAATTTTCAATGCACCGAATTTACAAAGAGTGAACATTTACATTTATGGTGAATTCAAACAAACATTCCAGCAGAAAGTGAATCGACAGCTTCAATATCCGATTTACATGAAAAATCTATGGGAAGAAGCTTGAATGGAACTTCGTCGGTTGCTGAACAACTAGTTGAACTGAATGCACAGCAATTATCAGTCGTATCTCCTAACGCTGTCTTAAAATTCCCTTCATGAACCTGAGGATCTGGCTGTATCTAACATGAGGGAAACACACTTAGCGTTTCCACGCTTCCTGCAGGTTATGAAGGAATGTATCTTGAACACAAAATGAAAACTCTGTTTTCCTCACCAAAAATGCTGCAGACCTGTTCAGTTTCTCTAACATGTCATTCTTTCCAATTTCCAGATCTCTAACATCCATAATATTTAGTTTTTATTTGAATGGAAAAACTGGAAACTGGCTTTGGATGGCAGTCAGTTGATTTTATTATGAAGTGATTGAAAAATTGATGTAAATGGATTTTTCACCACTCTTCTTACCTGCTCTCTGAATTTAGATTGCATCACAAATACATGCATTTGTGCAGCAATTTAAATGTTGCAACATGAACCCAATTCGTTGAATAATGTATTCTAAATTCTTGTGAGTATCAGTACTTATTTTGGTAAGCTTGTCATAAAAGAAATGAACGACAGACACCAATCACTGAAGTATGAAGCTGGCAGATATAGCAAAAAGTAAGATCACAGATTTCCTTCTGCTCTCCATCTTTGCAAATATCACCTGTGTTTTGACCTATCAGTCCCAAGCAGATTCGACTGGTCATTAAAATATGTCTGACTGTCAAGACATCATTAAAACAAATGGCAGCAGTGGGTTTAATACTGCATCAAACCAATCAAATCCTATCCATCAGGGTCAGTAGAGCAATTTGGATTGAAGTAACAATGCCATGATATATTATCTATTATATCTCCTGCTTCACGTACAAAGTAGAGACAACAAGGTGCAGGGCTGGATGAACACAGCAGGCCAAGCAGCATCATAGGAGCAGAGAGGCTGACGTTTCGGGCCTAGACCCTTCATCACGTACAAAGTAGTTGGGTATGTTTTTTTTAACAACAGCTAGAATGACAACTGAAACTTTTGCAGTGCAATATTTTGTTTTCAGCTTCTGACAGCAAATGGCTACAGATCTATCAAAGGTAAAGGTAACAGTGAACCACACAGAATAGTCATTGGTGGTACGTACCAGGACAAAACGAACACTACACACTGGAATGATGTTGAGGAAAGATGCTGGAAATGCAAAATAGCTGATCTGATATAGGATGACATCTGTGATAATGACCAGTAAATCTGCCATCGCCATGGCCATTAGGTAGCGAGTAGTACAGTTGGAAAGGCCACACTTTCCACATGACAGGACTCCAATCGCCACTAACTTTAAAAGCGATGGGGCCAGAGCATATAAGAAACTACTATTCATCCATTCCCCATGTCAGATTTCATATCATAAAAGAAATTCTTCGTAACAGAACTGGTATTTTTGAGGTCAGGCTAAATGGTAAATTTTGAAATCTGAACAGCATTATAGCTAGAAATAACTATAAGAACTGCAGGTGCTGTAAATCAGGAATAACACAGAAGTTGCTGGAACAGCTCAGCAGGTCTCATAGTATCTGAGAAGAAAAATCACCAGAAATGTTAACTTTGATCTTTCTTCACAGATGATGCCAGACCTGCTGAGCTGTTCCAGCAACTTCTGTTTTTGTTTAGGATTATAGCTACTTTTTACTTCCATTTAAGAAATTGTCAGACAGTAACAGACATTCATTATCCCCAGGGTGAAGTGGTTATAAATCAATTAAGATACCAATCTTAGATATTTTACATTTTTCGGTCCAAGAGTTCCTTTTAGGTGAATATATTTCCCCATATAACACTGTACAAGTTATGGCAATCAAATCATCTTCATACTGGCATTCCATAGTGCCATGGATAAGGGATTGTGATGGATAACACAATACCAGGTGGCACCAGACTCCTTCTATCTCTGGGTTTGTGGAATTGGATGCACCTGGAATGTGACTGCCACTCTAACTGTGCCACGAACAGAACATGGAGTTAATGCAGGAGAGTGACTGGTTTGTTCCAGTTTTCCAGAACCTGTTTTGTCCATGCCCATCTTATACCTTGTAATTCCGGCTCATTTGTCGGAAAAGAATGTATTAAGGACAGAAATCAGAAAATTCCCACTGAATTGTAACAGAACTGAATTCCAGCATTTAATCTGCTCACCTTCCTGGCAGGAGTTAACATCAAAGCTTAAGCATTGGATAAAAAGAATACTACTAAACCTGCATGAAGCCTGAATAGAAGAGGAGAATATGTCAACGTGCAGCGAGCTCACGTCGACGAAGGCAGGAAAAGCTGTGGCACTGCATGCTGCAAGCCTTATACAAGAACTATGGAATAGTAGGAAAAATAGTTTCAACAAAATAATAAATCCAGAGTAAGTTGCACATTTGGAAGTGAAATAACAAAAATCCTTTACAGAACAGGCGTGATTCATTACCAAAAGGGAGGAGGATGCAATCAAACAATTTAAAATAAATGATGGATCAGAGAAGACTTAAACGGTGTAAGAAAAATGGTGAAGGGAGGGCAGCATGAGCAGAGAATAAGGGCAAAGTCAGATAAAGTGAAACAATGCATTTATCTCAGAGGATTGAGAATGTTCTCATTTGTTCCATGTCATGCAATAGGAGAACAGAGGAAATTAGCATGGGAGCTTCAGCCTTTGAAATTACCCAATCGTTACGATATTATTCAACATATTTGATTGAGAGTGCGGGATGCAGTCTGGGTTAGCTAACAGACCATTAAACGCAAGTACAGAAAACCTTTCAAGTGTGATAGAAACAAGGAATACAGTGATAGTAGCGAGCAGTCTGATCAGAAGGATTGACACTGTTCTGTGCAGAAATTAATTGAGTACAGACTTCTGTGAAGTCTGCTCACTGCCAGAGTTTAGGAGCTCAGCAAGGACTGAGAAGAATCTTACAATGATAGGGAGATTACCCAATCATTGTTGCCCATGTAGGGACCAATGATGAAGTCAAGAGTGGATTCGAGGTGGAGAATTGGGACAAGGTTAATGCAACCACAGACTTTGATTTTTTTTGAGGCAGTTGGAAAGATTCTTGACAGGAATGTGGGTGACCCGTTTCTATGAGTAGCGGGATTGTGGATTTGAATTTGTATTCAGGCCAGCCATCATTTTATAATGATTTTTGCCTCTGTTTCTATGTTTGTCTGTTCATGTGCAATGTTGGTTTGACACTGGATCTACTTACTGTGTACAAAGAGAGAATTCCCAACAAAGAAAAAAGACCACGAGCCTAGGATTCTGAATTAACTCATCCGCTATACAAGATTGAACATTTCATTGAGTTATCGATCAGGGATTGGGATAGACAGGATATGGACAGTTGAAAGCAAGTGTCCCTATCTCTATTGTTTCTTGGATATACCTGGGATGGAACGGTCCTCCGACACAAAACCCATCATTCACAACTGGAAATCAATGCCAGAGAATGACTGGCTTGTTCGCTTTATCTGGCGTCTGCATGGAGCATCTGAATGTGGAATTTGTCGTTCATTGCCTTTTCTGGGTGGAAGGTCTTAACAACGGAATTCAGCAATTATGCCTTTCAAATATCGCAGTGTTGTACCAGAACTCAATTCCTTTCTCACTGATCCTAAAGCACACCTTGCTGCATCTCCTGACTTCTGTGAACATCAACGTTTAAGTAATAGAGCAAAGGAAAGACATTAATCTTGCAATAAGCTTGAAAGAAATAGTAGAATACTGATAGCACGCATTGATCAGGCAGATCCGTGCAGAGAGGAAAAGCTTTCAAGGTCCGTGCCAATAACCTTTCCGCACAGCTGGTAAATAATAGGGCAAAATTAGCTTTCATGTCATGATAAAATATAACTAATGTGCTCAGAAATGAAATGACAAAGGAGGAGATTTGAGATCGTGTGAAGGGCGGGTGCAATTCAATCCTGATAGGGTAGATAATGCATAAAGAAGATTTTAAATCCCTTGAAACATCATACAAGAGTCAGCAGAAGGGAGGAATAGTGTTAGTAGAGGATGATTGAGGAGAAGAAATTAAGAACAAAATTTATGAATTATTATTTGTTCAAGTTCTGCCAAAGTGTTGTAAACTGTTAAATTCACTGTAAGATTTTGCATTAACTGATGCTTAAATGTATTGTTTTAAGTTGGGAATTCCCTGCTGTAAGGTTTAGTTAAATAGAAAACTAACCATATACATTAAAAATTAAGATTTTGATTTTCAAAGTTTTATTTCCTGTCAAGACAAAAGTTGATACAAAACAATCTTTATCTGCAATCTCACCTGCAATTCTGGTGACTGAATTTTAAGAAGGATGCGATTGCACTTGAGAGGGTAGAGGGGAGGTCTAATAGAGTGTTTCCTGGAATGGAGTGTCTGAGCTTTAGGATAGACTAGGGTGAGTGAAGGTGAAAAGAAGATCTGTCATAGGATTACAAGATTTTGACGGGCGTAGATTGGTTGGGTAGCAAGGCTAAGAGGTGTCAATAGCCAGGGAGCATAGTCTTATGGTAAGAGATAGAAGACTAAAATAACAATGGTCGAGTTTATTTTCAACCAGCGGGTTTGAGATTTTGGATCCTACTGATTGAAAGGGTGATTAAGGCAGCAACTCTTTCCACTATAGCATTCACATTTACAAGCAGCCTTAAGTTATTCAATTACACTGCCAGAGCCTTAAAGCTCTGACTCAAGAGCTGGAAAATGGGGTTAGTGTAGTCAGATATTTGTTGACTAGCATGGACACAGTGGACCGAATCGCCTCCTTGTCAGTTATAAGGTTACTGTGATGTTTCTAGTCGAGGAAAACAAAAGCTTAATATTATTTCTGCACATTCACCTTCAAGGAATTGTATCACTCATCTAGTTCCTTATTACTCGGGCATTGAAATCAGAATAATATATTAAGAGCAACTGAGATATAAAAATAATGAATCACTTCTGTAAGATGCATGCAACATTAAAGATCTCTTACCAGGGACACCAATAATGGCAAGAATAGAGTAAGATATTTTCTTGATGCTATCAAACACGTTCATAATATCCAATGTGAACGAAATACTTTCTTTGTACTGCTGTCACTCATGCACGTTACATACTAATACAATATTTTCCCAGCTCCTGTAATGTATGCATTTTGAGATGTCCACGGGGAATATAGAGGTTGCCACATCGTTGTGTTTTCTTTATCTGAACCAGTGGATTATGACAGTAAACTGGGGGCCCTGCTGTTGCAGTGTAGATTGTATTCTGAGAAAGGATTCATAAACTGAAACAATGAGACCATTCCGATTACATGGAACTTTGAAACAATGCATTCCAAATGCTAACATATCACTATATATTGCCATTAATTCATTTGCCAATCTTCTCAGATTAGTTCTTCTGGTTCTCAATATTTGTGGTGTGATAGCAAATGCTCTCTTTCTCGTCGGCCTGGATATATCATGATTTTGAAGCTAACACCATACCATTTTCGCATCTGTTCTACCCTCCAAATGGAATAGCAGTACGTTGTCCAAATCAACCATGTCAATAAAGTTCATTATTCTTGGAACCACTGTTGCAAAGCCTCAATAGACCCTGTCTCAGCCCACATGGAACTACATCACCAGGAACGAACTTGCAATTAACTTCCAGGTCTGCACTTATGAATAAACAAAAGCTTTTTTGTTCTGTTTTCTTTTTAACACAAGCTGTTACCCACAACCCAAAAGTCATCTCTCACTCATATTTCCTAGTTCATAGCTCGAAACTAAAATTGATAAAAGAATGAAATAAAGAATAATTCAAAATCAGCGAGGGCTCGAATGGCGTGTTCCTCTTAACTGTGCTCCTTCTCTACGTAGCCAATTACAAAACCCAGAATCGTATATGTTTCACTGGCTACTCTATTGAGCAGTGTTACGGACCAGACCAACCCCATCCCCTCAAAATACATTAAGAAGATAGTCTGGACCCTAACTTCTGAGCTTGTTGACTTGCTCGCCAACGTGGCTTGTTTTTGTTCAGACGTTTTATCACCATGCTAGGTGACATCATCAGTGGAGCCTCCGATGAAGCGATGCTATTCTACTCAACCCAAGGATCCGGAATATTTCCCCAACCACAGTATCTTTTTGCTCAGACCCTGTTGCCGGCACGAAATGTATTGCTAGGCTGAAAGTACCAAACGGTTTCTTTGAGATCTGACAACATGATTACAAGAAGGCTCATGCATTTCCATATGTAGCTAAGTTATGGGTTTAAAAACTACAGATGAATTAATAAATATTACTTTCTACTGTTGATGCGTATATCATAAGCCTGTAAAATTAACTTCCACAATTTAGATAAATGAGTAAGTCTCGAGCTGCCTTTCTATTCATCCAGGACTTCGGAATAGCAGCCCTCGGAAATTGATGTCAAATTCCGCAGTGCCAGTCACGTGAACCCCAGTCCAATGGCTTGAAAAAGGTCAGAAATCACACAGCACCAGGTTATCGTTCACCAGGCATATTTCAAACCACAAGCTTTTGGACGCTCAGTCTTTCTTCAGGCTTTCATGAGAGAGGTTGTATCACACACAGAATTAAAAGTAAAACATCAAAAGTTCGCACCACTGTTGAGGATGTATTAAACAAACCTAAGATGCTGTTCAATCTTTAACCAGTCAGAAGGTTTTAATTGATTAATATGTATATGTAAATACCCAAATTCCTTTCAAGTCACGCTCCTGAGAGAACCAAAGGTTTTATCGGTGTCAAGAAGAGGTGATATTTTAGGTCAGACAATGCATGTTAGATGTGAAACTGTGTTTAGAATCTGTGCTTTAATTTTGAGTTAGACTGGTTTTATTTATGAAGTAGGAATTCATAAAATGCCACATTTGCTGACTCTATAAATTGAGTACGTTTTGAACAAAGTAAAATGTATCTGCAAATACAAATTCACCCCATGATTCACATGTGTGTGTGCGTGTGCAAAGGTGTGTGAAAGGTGGAGAGAGTGTGTGTGTGGGAGACAGAAGGTGCTTGTGTGTGTATGTTTGGGAGGGACAATGTCTATTTGTGTGCGTATGTGTGTGTGTGTGTGTGTGTGTCTGTGTTTGTGTGTGTGTGTGTGCTTGAGACAGTGTGTCTATGAGGAGGATCTGTGTGAGAGTGTGTGTGTGTGAGACAGAGAGAGAGAGAGTGAGAGAGATAAAGAGAGAGTGTGTGTATGACAGAGGGCCTCTGTGAGTTTGCGTGTGTTTGTGTGTTCGTGTGAGAGTGTGTTTGTGTGAGTGTGTGCGTTATGCATACGTGTGTGTGAGCGTGTGTTTGTGAGAGTGTATAGTACAGTGGCACGAGCCAAGATCCCGATTGAGGCCATCCTCAATGGCGCTGAACTTGGCTGTCAGCTTCTGCTCGGTGACTCTGCGTTGTTGTGTATCCCGAAGTCCACTTTGGAGAACGTTTACCTGAAGATCCGGATGCCTTTGACCACTGAAATGTTTCCCCATTGGGAGGGAACATTCCTGTTTGGCGATTGTTGTGCGGTGTCCATTCATCCATTGTCATATTGTCTGCATGGTTTTGCCTATCTACCGTGCCTCAATGCATTCTTGCCTGCACCATATGAGATAGACAATATTGATCGAGTCGATGAGTATCTGCCATGCACATGGTGGCTGGTGTCCCCACGTGCGATTGCAGTGTCCATGTCGAAGATCTGACATACCTTGCAATGGTTGCCATGACAAGGTTGTATAGTTTTGTGCTTGATGTTGTCCTGAAGGCTGGGTTGTTTGGTTCAAATATTGGTCTGTTTAAGGTTTGGCAGTTATTTGAAGGCGAGAAATGGAGGCGTAGGAAAGATCTTGGCGAGATGCTTGTTGCCATCGAGAATGTATTGAAGGTTGTGAAGAACATGGCGTTGTTTCTCCGCTCCCGGGAAGTCCTGGAACTACTTGAAATCCAATGAGCCGGGCCAAGTCTCCGAAATTAATTAATTATTAATTATTCTAAATCTAACATTACATCCTGAATCCCCATTCTGTCACAATTTCAGTAGTTTACCAGCCTTTAAAAATAGGTGGGAAACAAATGGTCCCATGTAAACCACACAAGCGGCGGGTAGTTCCCAAAGCCACTCGAGGTCAGGCAGTTACCCCCAACCCTCCTCGCCCACCATCGAAATAGGTTGCCTTGCATTAGGTCTTTAATCCATTTGCACATTGTCATGTCGAATTAACCCTTAACAATTAACCCTTAATGGCTTGTTTTGAAGATGTAATTTTTAAGTCTAAAACTTGACATATGAATTACAACGATTGCTTGCTTACCCTTCCTTTCCAGAAGTTTATCCATTCGTTCTATTATGTCCTGAATCCGTGCACCCAGGAGGTAACAGAACACATGGGACTCACAATTTCAGCTGCAAACTAGACTGTTAATTCCTCTAAGGACTGAGTGACCCTCTACTACCACCTTTCTAACCTGCCTACCAGCCTTTCTGTCTTTTCAAAGAGTAGCCTTGGGCACTATGGTACAATGGTTTTCCCTCCAATCTTTTACCCGACTCAGCCATGTTGCTCATTATGTCGCTGTCTAAAATTTCATACCTGTGAGACAGCTGCAAGAAGTTTTGGGTTTCCTGGACCTGCTGTCCTTTTTTTTCCCTTTTGAGAAATAATCACCCACTTTCCTACCATCTCTACACTCCTCACTGCCAGCTTATCATGATGTGGACTAACTGCCCTCGGACATGGTTGTTCCAGAAACCTATTTCCTTCTTGTATGGTGTGCAGTGAAGAGAATCACTGCTCCAAATCAGCCACATGTTCAAGGATTCTGACCCGCTGGCTGTTCAAGCAAGCGTGACTGTCCTGGTTGAATTCTGAACCCAAAACCTCTGACATCTTTTAAGGTATACATATCACACGTTTTCCCAGAGTCTCTGCTATTTTAACTTGTCAAGATGAGCTGTCACGGTATCTCAATGGGTAGCACTGCTGCCTAACAGTACCAGGGATGCATGCTCAACTCCACCTTCGAGTGACTGTGTGTGTCTCTGTCTCTGTCTGCGTTGGTTTGCACAAGTTCCATCCCACCGTCTAAAGATGTGCACTTTGGTGGATTGGCCATGCTAAATTACCCATAATGTGCAGTACAGCTGGATTAACCTGGGAAATTTAGGATGAGGGGAATAGGTCTGGGTGAGATGCTCTTAGGAGTTTCGGTGTGGACTCAATGGACCGAATGATATGCTTCCACACTTTAGAGATTTTGTGAATCGCACTGCTGAGGCTATACTGCTTCTCTGCCACAAACAAATTTTCTAACAACCCCTCTCTCCATCTCTCCTTTTTGGTTCGAAGAGAAGGGAGTGAGTGAAATGCTACAGTAATGTAACATTTGGGGCTTCACTGTTCTCGACTGCATCCTTCATGATCCTTTTCACAGTTGAGGGGAGTGAGCGTGCTTCTCCCAGGATCTTTTATTTATTCCAAAAATATACTTTATTCATAGCCCTGAATTTTGGTTCTGTACAATAGCAAATGAACAAACAAACATCGGTGTTTGAATCTTTCAAGCAAACAAACTCAAAGCATTTCTTACTTGTACAAGATTATATTTACATATATTTTAGTCACTGGTTGGGCCAGATAATTGAATGGATCCCCATTTAACTTTGTCAGAAAAACCTTAGATGGTCGTCTTTCCCCACTGCACATTGGCGCAGCTGCCCCTGGCTTTAGTGGGTCCCTCAGAAAATATCCTGGACCTTGGAATGTGCCTGTCTGCTACAATCAGTTGGGGCTAGCTCTTTGCTCTGGAAAACCAACAGTTTTCTGGCAGATCAAAGTGTATCTTTCACTGAGTTGATGGTCCTGCAGGAACAGTCAATATTTGTCTCAGTGTGCAACCTGTGGAACAGACCATAGAGCATCACAGAGCTGCTCGGGACGAAAACAAACTCAACTGCATCTTTCTCCAGACTTCCTTTGCAAAGGCACAATCCAGAGGAGATGCGTGGCAATCTCTACCTCCTCAAAGCTGCTTCAAGTGTAGCATGCGGTGATGCACACTGTCTGGGCAGACATGAAGAATCTCACACGTAGTGCCCTCCTCACTGACTGCCAAGTGATGTCCTGGTGCTTGTTGGAAAGATTTGGTGGTGATGCATTCTGCCAAATGACTTTGACAGTCTGCTCAGGGAACAATCCGACAGAATCCACCCTCTCCTGCAGGGTTTCAAGGACGCTACGTGTTTACCTCTTCCTGATTGACTTATGGTCAAATGTGCTTTTCTTTGCAAATTTTTCCATGAAGGACAGATGATACAGGGCAGTCCAACTACTTGGAGCATTCCACGGCAATGGAAGCCAATCCCATGCCTTCGCGATGCTGGAGACAGGTAGAACTTCAGTACCTGTGACAGTTGGTGTTTGCATACTAAGGCTTTACGTGCAGCTTAATGTAGGCACACATAAAGGTGACCATCAGGATGAGGACAGCTTTGGGTGCATTATTTTCCCCCTTACCCAGAATTTTATACGTGGTGATGCTGTAGACTCAGTCCATCTTAGACCTCCACATGATGTGGAGGTGACTTGGATGACTGGAAAAGGGCAGATTGGGGGAATAAGCCAGAATTTCACTACGTACTACAACAGAGAGAGTGTCTCACATCCGATTGCCTGCATTGGAGAGGGAGCAATATTCCCAAAAGCACAGATTTAGCCTCACCTTGGCGATGTGCTCCTCCTAATGTTTTGCACACACCCTGACCCTCTGAACCGTATTGCCAGCACTTTCAGGTAATCTGTCCTGACAGTGAATGGGATAAAAGACTGGTCAGCACAGTTTCCAAAGAACATGACCTCGGTCTTGCTTCAATTCACTTTGGTTCCCAAGACCAGTTCGATTTGGTTACAGATGCTCATGAGTCTGCACAATGGCAGTAGATCTGAACAGAAAACGGTGATGTCATTCACCTATAGAGAAGCTTTGACTTGCAGACCTCCACTGTCTGTAATAGTCACACCTCTCGGGCATACATCATTCCTGATGGACTCAGCAAAAGTCTCTGTACAACACATAAACAAGACAGGCAGAAGTAGGGAGTCCTGCCTGACTCCAGATCTGTTCGGGAATCTTTCTGATTCCCACCCATTGATTGAGACTCCTCCTCAAATCACTTCTCAATACTGCCTTTTTTGGATATGCTTCCATCTGTTGAGAGTAGGTCCTCAGTGATCCCCTTCTCAGTTGTGGTTTGCAAGCTGACTTCTCCCAGAATCCCTCTCAGTCACTTCTCACTGCCGCCTTTTTGAGTAGAGAGAGGTGATGAACGCTGATTTATAATAAAGTGGGACCAAGCCTTGGGAGAGAGAATTTGCAACAAAATCAACTACTTGTGAATAGAGGGAGCTTTGGGGGAGCAGACATTGTGCTGAACAGACACCAAGATGAGGTTCAAGGAATTTTGGCCATTGTAGTAAGGGTCACTTCCATTCTTCAGGCTTCATATGCCTCACTCAGCAACCGCCCCTCACCCCCTCCTCCACTGAGTTGCATGCACACGAGCCGCCCACACTTGATGATTGTGGTTTTAGATGAGAGAGTGAAAGACAGTGTCCGACTGAGAAGGAAAGATCTGAGTTATTAGTTTGATAGGAAAGAATAGAAGGGTACAGACTCAATGAGACTCACCACCACCACCCTCCCACTCCAACAAAAAGAAAATCAAGTGGAATCATTGACACAAGATGATTTATGGAACCTGCAAGAGCTCCTTATGCAGAAACATACCTTTCTTTTCCACTTCTGGACAGATTTAAGGATCTGACAGTCAAAGCAAGTGAATTTGGAAGGAGATTGTGGGTGGTGCTCACATTCCTTTCTGTGGAGTGCTCTGCAATTGCCTTCCTGTCTCCATATTGCCCAGACACTGATCTCCATTCTTATCCTTCACGCAGCATTGTTTCACGAGTGCACCTCTTCCTGCCAATGTGCAACTAGTTTTGCAGCTTATTTTCAATAATTGTTCATTTTTTCTACATATTTGATTTTTTTTTTGCTTGTTAGAGGCCTTTCTTTTATGCCTTAGGAGTATCCCCTGTTTCCATTAGTCATTGGGGATTACATACTTCCATTACTGTCTATTAGTGTCTGCACATATGCCTACATCTGCACTGACTTGTCACCATCTTCTCCCCCATTCATACCCTGGGAATTTTCCAATCAATAACAATTTTGGTGTGGCAATCAATTATTAGAAATCTGGAGATAAATGACATATAAGTTTTGGACAAAAACGTATCATCTCGTCTGACTAGTGTTAGTTTTTTTGTTTGTTACTTAAAGTCAGAACCAATGTTCTTGGTATTTTCACTGCACTATTAAATTGTTCTCTGAACCTGGCTTGAGTCACCACATAAATAGATGTATCTGTGCAGCAACTCAAACTTCGGAATGTAAATACAACTTGTCCAAAGACAAATAAAAATTCTTGATAATATTCAAGATTTACTCTCTACCTCTGGATCTCTCAGATATTCTTCCTTGCTCCACGCCCTTAATCCTTTATGAATATGACTAGCTACCAAGGTGTATCTGAAATTCAGAATATTGAGCCACAAAATCAACACAAATGAGAGAAATGGGGGTAAAATAGTATCAAGCAGATCGAGTACAACACACCCCAGAGATTTGATAACAGCTGGACTATACATTACCAAACCACGCTACATTGTCAATTAGCTTGGCAGACATAAACAAAGAAGAATGGAATGATTTTAAACAAAATACAGGTTGTTGCTAGAATCATAGATACAATTTAATTGGTGCAATATTTCCTTTTCATCTTCTGGCAACAAATTTCCACAAATTGATCAAATGTGAAAGTAACAGTGAAACAGACAAAACATTCTATAGCTGAACTGCTGACGACAAGGATACCAGCACACAGGGGTGATTTCCAAAACGGATCAAGGGTAATAAGAGTAACTAATCTTCCTCAGTATTATTTCTGTGATGATAACCAGTAAATCCACCATTGCCATGGCCGCCAGGTAGCAAGTTGTGCAGATGGAGAGGCCACATTTTCAACGAGACAGGATCACAATCGTTACAAGATTAACTGTAAGAGACAGAATTGAAAATAGATTGGAAATTTTTAATCAACAATTTACCTCCACTGAGTCCAGTCATGAGGGTTTGGTTTTAACAGCAATAACTTTATACTAGAGCTGGAGTAGAGGTTGATGCATCTATTCATCGCCTTACCTTAACTCTTAACCTTCTAATTTCTTTGTTTAACTGTGGCATAAGACTGGAGCAGCAGATAGATTAAAGACATGAATTAACTCGTGAATTAATTTAACCAGATTTCCAAAACATTGCCTTCTTTGGATTCCCAACACAAAAGCTTGTTGAAAGCAGAAAGGATTTCAAAAAGAATACAAATGTCTTTGCAAGACTTCAAGTTGCACAGCGTCTGGAGGGTGCTTAACATGACACATTCCTGTGTACCACTCCCAATGTAACAGGCTGTCAGTTTTTAGTCAGACAAAGATTTGTCAGGTTGTGTCTTCAACTTTTCCAGTGATATAATCACCTCCTCCAGTCTCTTTTTTGGTTATGTCTGGGATTCGTCTTCACATACCCCCTTATGTGCCTGACAGGCACAAGTGTCTAATCAAACTAATTTCCAGGATTCCTGTGGAGGGCGAAATGTGCACTGCATAGAGATGAAACCCTGTACCATCTGATTAAAGCAGATTTGTGAAACTTCAACTTTCAGTAATACCATTTGAGCCAGCCATTCATATATAAGACTCAGCACAATGTGAAATACTGAGATGACAGCAAACCTAATTTAAAAGCATAGAATTCTATTGTGGAAACCCTTGAAGTAGAAACAAACTTTAACTTTTTAGCTGCATGGTATTTATTCCGAAGTGAAAAGAAATTATAAAGGTTATCTATGTTATAAGAAGAATGGAGCCAGAGGGGGAAAAAAATGAATTAACTACTTCAAAAAAACAAAATCAATGGTCCGTGATTTTTTGGAAACGAGGAGTGATTCAATGACACAAGGTTTCAAGGTATACCAATATAACAGAGTGACTTCAATGAGTGAAAATTAGAATGAGAAAGGAATGCTCCAGTGGTCCACGAGAACAATAGAAAAATGCGCCAGGGTAGTAGACCAGTTCTTCTGCTCTGTCATAAAAGAACTCCCACACCAGACAGCATTCAACAAAGCCTCTGCACCGAGTGGTTCCAGTGTAAAAATGTCATCTGATAAATTGGTGGCCGTCACTATGTTCTTTAAATTCTAATTGTTCAAATCTAAAAGTAACATCATGTTTATACGAAAAAAACAAAGAACAGTTCTGCAAAGAACTTACATAAAACTGTAGGAATGAACTATTAGAAGTTAGGGATTGCAATGCAAGATCGAAACAGAAGCTCGCTAGAATATTGTAAAATATAATAATATATATTTAGTGCATTTAGTCCATCATGTAGTCAAATAAAATCAAACTTTGAGGAATTGCAATGAATTAGAATGATAATAATCAACTGCAACAGAATATTAATAGGACCACGTAAGGGACTGACAAGGAAAGAGATGCAATTCAATGCAGAGGTGATGTTATTCTATGAAGGAATAATGGGAAGCAATACTTTCTCAATGGCACAGTGATAATGAGTGTGCAAAAGTGTGCATCTATATAGATTTTTGAAGGTTGAAGGAATAGTAAAAAAAAAGTTACCATTTGTATGTGCGTATGGGACATCTCGTGGAGCTGATGGTAATTCACCTGAGATATTCAAGCATAGGGGAGATCACCTTCTCAAATAACTCCCGGCCTGTGCTGTCACGCAGTCTCAAAAACAGTTAAGAATGTTGTCACCATCCAGGCCAAAATAATCCCATTTAATTGACACCACATCCACAAACATTCACTCCCTCCACCACCACCTTCAATAGCTGGTGACACTTACCAGAAAGACCAATGACAGCAAGGATGGATTAGTAAATCTTCTGAATACAATCAAAAGTTTCAAGCATCTTATTATTGTTTTATATATATAACTTGCTTGGTTCTTCAGGCTTTCAAGGTGAGCTAGTCATACACTCAAAGCATTCTAAGATCAATTAATTTATATTCTCAGATATGTTCATTGGGACTGGAGATTGCAATTCTTTTTTTACACTTTACCACATCAAATTAATTGGAAGTTGCCATAGGATGTATACAGTTCCTGTACGAAATGAACAAATATGCAGAATGAACAAATCATATTACATGAATCAACTGAACGACGAGGTTGGTTCTCCAAACAACCTCAGATATATCTCTATATCTCATCTGGTTTCACTGGGGTCCTTTTCACTGCTGTACTAATCAGTAATCAACGTTTAAAAGTTAGTGTCCCTCTCAGGGCTATTCGACAACAATCTATGCAACCGTAATCCTAACGGGAAAATTTGCTGCTGCTGTTGAGGTTGTCTTAATCTAACCTTGCCAGGGGCTTTAGATCCTGCAAGCTAAAGCAATTTTCAATAAAGTAAGTTTGCTAAGGAGACTAGGAAACCAGAGAAACAAAGCAAGCATTGGGTAACATAGGAACAGGATAAGGCCATTCAGCCCCTTGAGCCTACTTCCTCGTTCAATGAGATCATGGCTGAAACGTGGTCTAACTCCATATACCTGCCTTTCGTTCATATCCCTTGATACCTTTGCTTGACAGAAAGATAAAAACTGTCTCAAAATAAATTTTAACAACTGATCCTGCATCTACTGCCGGTTTACAAGAGAGTTTAAAACATCTACCACCCTTTGTTTGTAGAAATGCTTTCTAATATCTCCAGTGAATGGTATAGCCCTTAATTCCCAGACGATGCCCGCAGTTCAACGATCATCAAACGTGGAAATTGTTTACCTCTATCTAACCTGTTAAATTCATGAAGACAGGTTCAGGTCAGATGAGGTACAAGGACTCGGAACATCGATGGGTCAACGAGACTGGGAATTTATAGATATTGCAGAAACGTGGCTGAGGGAGGGACAGGACTAGCAACTCCATGTTCCAGCATGACAATGTTATAGGAAGGATAGAAGGGGAGGCAAAAGAGGAAGGGGAATTGTGCTTTTGATTAGGGAGATTATCACAGCAATACAGAGAGAAGACATTCTTGAAGGTTTGTTCACTGAGTTTATATGGGCAGACTGAGAAAAGAAAGGAGAGATTACTTTGATAGCATTGTACTATAGCACATCCCCCACAAATATGTAAGGAGATTGAAGATAGCTGGAAGAATAATAGGGTTGTAATAGTAGGGGATTTTAACTTCCCTAACATCAACTGTGACTGGTATAGTTTGAAATGTTTAAATGGAAAGAAATCTGTTAATGTCTTCAAGAAGAATTTCTCATGCAGTACATAGATGGCCCTAGCAGGGAAGAGGCAAAACTTGACTTCCTCTTGCAAAGTAAGGCAGGGCAAGTGATGGAAGTGTTAGTAGGGGTACAGTTTGGGACGGTGACTATAATTCTATTCGATTTAAAATAGCAATGGAAAAGGATAGGTACAATACACAAGTAAAAATTCAAATTGGGGTAGACCTAATCGTGATGGTGTTAGACAGGAACTTTCAAAAGTTGATTGGGGGAGGCCGTTTGCAGGCAAAGGGACATTTATTAAGTTGCAGCTTTCAAAAGTGAGTTAATATGGGTTCAGGGTCAGCATGTTCCTGTTAGAGTGAAGCATAAGGAATCCTGTAAGACTAGAGATATTGAGTCTCTGGTCTTGAAAAATGGCAGCGGGAATCAAATGACTTGCTTGAGGAGCTTATAAGATGTCGGAGTAAACTTAAGAGAGAAATCAGGAAGGCTAAAAGGGGACATGAGATGGCTTTGGCAGATAAGGTAAAGGAAAATCCTAAAACATTCTACGAATTTCTGAAGGGCAAAAGCGTAACTAGGGAGCGAATAAAGCCTCTTAAAGGTCAACAAGGTCAGCTACGTGCACAGCCACAAGAGATGCTAAAACAATACTTCTCCTCACTATTTACCATTGAGAAACATACGTTTGCTAGGGAACTTGTGGAAAACAATAGTGATATCTTGAATACTGTCCACATTACAGAAGAGGAGGTGCTGGATGTCTTAAAAGGTGGTAAGGTAGATAAATACCCAGGACCTGATGAAGCGTATCCCAGGATTTTGTGGGAGGCTAGAGAGAAAATTGCGGCACCCCTAGCAGAGATATTTGTATCATCAACAAACATGGGTGAAGCACCCAAAGATTGGAGGTTCGCTAATTTTGTGCCATTATTTAAGAAAGGACATTATTAAACTAGAAAGATTGCAGAACAGATTTACCAACTTGTTACGTGGACTGAAAGGTTTGAGTTATAAGGAATTAGGGAAAGAATAAGGGAAATGCCTGGGAACATCAGACCTGTGAAACTGACATCTGTGGTGGGTAAGTTGTTAGAGGGGATTCTGAAATACAGGATCTACAGGCATTTGGAGAGACAAGGATTCATTTGGGATAGTCAGCATGGCTTTGTGCATCGGATACAGTCTGTCATGAATTTGCTTGAGATTTTTTGAAGTGGTGATTAAGACAGTGCACGACGACAGTGCAATAGACGTTGTCTACATGAACTTTGGAAAGGCCTTTGACAAGGTACCCCATAGTAGGTTGTTGAGTAAGGTCAAATGTCATGGGATCCTGGGAGATTGGTTTAATGATCCTACCAGCAGATAAAGGACGCATGACCGGCATTTTGAACAAATCAGACTACGTTAAGAAAGCACAGATATTGCTTGGGGATACAAACACTTACCAAAACGCGGCGATAGACTGACACCACAGCTCGGTTATAGGATGACCCAGACACTGAAACGACTAATGAATGTAGGGCAGATAACCAAGACAGACTTCATCAGAATGAAGGTCTGCCTAAAGTACATAAACCAGACATCACTCTCAGACCCAATGTTTCCCTAACAGGCACATCGTCACACAAATTGGCCAAAGACCTACAGCAGAAATTGAAACACCTAATAGACGGAACACCCCATTCTAGCCACTAAATCCCAAGATGTCTTCAATACCCTCAAGAACATAAAAATCAATAACGACTAGATTATGGTATCCTTCGACAGCACAGCTTTATTCACATCAAACAACATCCCACTAGACAAAGAAACAGTGGCCACATTTCGAGAGGAAACAGCAGTGCAGACCAGCAGCACCATAAGCAAGGACAATATACTTAAGTCACTAGACCTCCGCCTCACCACACACTTCGTCTTTGATGGTTAGATATACAAACAGATCAATGCTACATAAATGGGGTCACCCATCTCTGGACTCAACGCAGAAGCAGCCAAGCAAATACAACAATACACCACCCTCCCCTGCATTCGACCTAAACTGCGGATCTGGTACATAAATGAAATATTTTTCATTATTAAATGCAACAAATTAAAAGAGACCCACCACCTCATCAACAGCGTATTCACAGGGATTAAATTCACAAGGGAAAAAGAAAACAATTCCCGTTTCTGGATGTTGAAGTAGAGCAATTGACAAACGGCGACTTGCAAACCTCAGTAGACAGAAAAGCACCCTATACAGATCGAATCCTCAACTTCCACAGCAACCACCTTAACGTCTACAAACAAAGCTGCATTAGAACACTATTTAAACAGGCCAGGACACTCTGCAACATTCCAGAACTACGGAGGAAAGAGGAAGAACACTTATGTACAATGTCCTCGCTTTAAATGGATATCCCCACAACTTCATCCACAGATGCCTACAAAACAGACAACAACAGGAGGACACCATACGACCTAACATTGGTCATACTGCCCTACATCAAGAACTGACAACAAGACTCCTAAGACCACGAGAAATCATGGTGGCCTACAAGCCCACAGCCACTCTACGACAAACACTTAGAAGGATTATAGACTCCTTCGCACAACATGCAAAACGAATGTGGTTTACAAATACAATGCAATGACTGCCACAAACATTATATCGGGCGAACAGGAAGTAAACTAGCCATCAGAATACATCAAAATCAGCTCGCAGCAAAACAGCATGATGACCTCACCTTAATATCGATACATTCAGAAAACGAATGCCATCAATTTAACTGGGGCAAGGTAAAAATGGTAGCCCAAGACAAACATAGACATGCATTGGAATTCCTAGAGGCATCGTTCTCCAACCATACTTCAATCAAAAAACACATAGAATTGAGCCCCATACACAAACCCATACAGATCAAAACCCGAAATGACAGTACTCACCATAACGAACCAGACAGTATAAGTACCAAGCAGAGTAGAATAACATCGCTGCATCGGAGGCTTCACTGATGATGTCACCTAGCATGGCGAAGAAACGTCTGATCAAAATTAAGCCAGCTCGGCGAGCACATCAACAACCTCATTCACAACCTGAGCTACAAATCTTTGCCAAAATATTTTTTGGATATATGCCATTATCCATGTTGTTAATTAATAATGTGAATAATTGAGGCCCTTACCCACATCCTTGTGAGGCATGACTGGCCAATTTGTGCCACATTCTGTCGCATGTCACTCAAACAATTTCCCAGCCATGTCTGTAATTTGCTGTCAATTCCATGGACTTCTGCTTTATGACTTTAGTTCTACTTTAGTATGTATCAAATGTGAAATGATGTCAATAAGATAATGTTGAGGGCACTCTATCCAAATGCATGCAACCGTCACAACAATGTGGGTAATCTAACGACACAGAATAGAGGTAAATAGGCATGATCTATTCGCCATTGGAGAAACATGGCTGCATGATGACAAGGACTGGGAACTGAATATGTAAGAATATTCTCATTCAAACTTATAAAATACTTAAATGGATAGATTGGGTCACTGAACAAGTCTCAGGATGGAAGCATAAATTTAAAATAAGTGGATGATCTTTTGGGATTGAGATGACAAAAGTCTTCCTTTCATTCAGGGATCTGAATCTTTGGAATTTTCCACCCCAGAGGTCTGTAGAAGTTTTGTTTTTAGTTCTGTTAAGTTAAGCTTTGATAGAATTCAAGTGACCCATGGCATATAGAATCCTGGGGGTAGTGTGGGGAAAAGGCATTGGCGTATATAATCAGCCATGATTATATTAAATAATGGAGAAGGATCAACGGACTGATTGTCTATTCCTGTTCCAGTGTTCTTTTATTTTACCTCTGCCTATTCAGCTGAATGATTAAAATGATTCCTGATCAGGAAATGCAATTTTATGGGTGACATGGTGGTTCAGTGTTTAGCACTGCTGCCTCTCTGCATTGGGTACCCACTTTTGATTCTACCTCAGGTGACTTGCAGGGGAATATGCACGTTCTATCCCTGCCAGAGTGTATTTCTGTCGTTGCTCTGGTTTCCTCCCACTGTCCAAATATGTGTAGGCTAGGTGGATTAGCCAGGGTAAATGTGAAGTTATGGGAATAGGGCCTGGGTCTGGGTGGAACACTCTTTGGAGGGCCAGTACTAACTCAATGTGTCAAATTGCTTCTTTCCACACTATAAGAATGATATGATTTAATTGTTTTTTTGTTTTTTTTTTTTTTTTGCATTGCAGAATCCAATTAATCCAGTTCCTCAACTACTACAAATTTCAGTAACTTGGCAGAGTTCAACACTACAAACCGGTACTAATGTGAACTTAATAAAACACCACAATTCACCAAACCATTTGAGCTTACATTCCTCCAATAGACCTAAATCCAACACATTACTTTCTAACTGAGCAGACCCTCCAACTAATGCAATCCCTGCAACTGAGCTAAATTATCCAATTAATACTCTCAATATCTCCAACTACTCAATTTGTTAAGCGGTTCAAGACAAGAGCGTCCCCAAGAGATACATACCTTCATAATACCAACTTCAAACCTGGGTGACCATCAAGAGATGAAAGTCTCCACGTATGAAGTCAATTCAACCGATGAATTAACTCCAAAATAGATAACTGATTGTTTGATGCAGCTGTAACAATCTATGGAGCTAATTCTAATTGATATTTACTGATGGACCAGAACACTTTGCACAGATGCAAACTCTTTGACAAACGCAGCAACATCAATCAATCAGTTCATTTACCTGAGGCAGAAGTACAAATCCAAATGTACCATCCAACCAATAAAATCCATTTGGCCAACACAATATCTCAAACTAATTCAAGTATTATAAATTATCATTCTCACAAGATTGAACAAGCCCTCAAAGTGTAAGATGAGATCAAATGAGCACAGTCAAACATAAACCCAACTGATAAGGTAATTCCATTTAATACAGTATCTCAATCAAATACCTTAAAGTAACACAGCACAACTTGAATTATAACTGCTCAAACTGATAAAGTGCACAAAGCAATAACAGCATGAAGTTGTAGAACTAAAAGTGGACATCTGAACATCGTCCCACCTTTGCCAGAAAACAGCTATATACTCTGAAACCACTATTCGATTCCTCCTGTGTTTAAGCTTCTCGCAAATTAAATGCATATCCAAGCAAATTTGACATGTGTTGAGAACTTATGCCTCGACTCCTATTCAAGATTCAAGGGTTTGGATTCCAAAAATCTTACAAATGAAAAAAAAAATGCTCTACCTTCATCCACATGTTTGATCACCTCTTCAAAGCATTCAATAAGGTTTGTGAGGCTTGATCTACCCCTCACAAATCCATGCTGACTATCACTAATCAAACTGTGCCTTTCCGAGTGATCATAAATCCTATCTCTCAGAGCCCTTTCCAATAATTTGCCACTACTGACGTAAGACTAACTGGCTTTTTTTGAACAAGGGAATGAATTTTGCCTCTCTCCAATCTTCCAGCACTATACCCGTGGACAGTGAGGACGAAAAGATCATCACCAAAGGCCCTGCGACCTCTTCCCTCATTTCCCATAGAATCCTTGGATAAATCCCATCAGGCCCGGGGGTCTTATCTATCTTCAAGTTCCTCAAAATCCCTAGTACATCTTCCTTACTATCATCGACCTCCTCTAGCCTACCAGCCTGTTTCACACTGTCCTCCTAAAAACTAGATCCCTTTCAGTTGTGAATACCAAAGAAAAGTATTCATTAGGGACATCTCCTATCTCTTTAGGCTCCGTGCACAAATTCCCTTTACAATCCTTGATCGGCCCTACCCTTTCTCTGGGCATTCTCTTATTCCTCACGTATGCGTAAAAGCCTTGGAGTTTTCCTTGATCCTATCAGCCAAGGTTTTCTCATGCCCCCTTATAGCTCTCCTAAGCCCTTTCTTCAGCTCCTTCCTGGATAACTTGTATCCCTCTGGAGCCTTTTCCGTTCCATGTTTCCTAAACCTTATGTAAGCATCCTTCTTCCTCTTAACCAGTTGTTCGACCTCTCTTGAGAACCAAGGCTCCCTCACTCGACCACATCTTCCCTGCCTGCTAGGGACAAACATAACGAGCACACGCAGTATGCATTCCTTAAACAATCTCCACATGTCAATAGTACTCTTCCCTGACAGCATCTATTCCCATTTTATGTTACCCATTTCTTGCCTAACAGAATTGTAATTACTCTTCCCCCAATTATAAACCTTACCCTACAGTATGTACCTGTCCTTTTCCATGACTATTGTAAAAGTAACAGAGTTATGATCGCTACCGCCAAAATGCTCTCCTACCAACAGGTCTAACACTTGGCCCGGTTCATTGCCAAGCACCAAATCCAAAGTGGCCTCTCCTCGTATTGGTCTATCTACGTACTGTGTGGGAATCCTTCCTGAACGCACTGGACAAAATCTGCTCCATCTAGACAATTACAACTAAAAAGTTTCCAATCAATATTTGAAAAGTTGAAATCACCCATGACTGATTCATTAACAATCTTCTTCTGTTTGACTCTCGTCTCTCTCTCTCTCTTCCTCCCATTTTCTCTCTCCCTCACTCCACTCTCTCTCACACACACACAAACACTTTCACTATAAATAATCAGGCAAGAACATCTTTTCTAGAGATTCTGATAACTTTGATTTGTTGCAAACTGAAATTATTAAGTGCTGAGGGTGAGATTTAGATTTGGATTTTACTGCCAGGTGTTGAAATAGCTGAACAGAGAACGGTGTCCCATCACCAAATCACCCTTTATTTACTTCTGCAGAATTCACTGGGTGTGACCAGCCATTTCGGATTCAGTTGCCTGAACTGAGGAGATTTCATCTCCTGATTATGCGTTTATTATCAGAACAAAACTTATTCACTAAAGATGCAATAATTCGTTAACATATATTCAATGATATAAAAGTGTACATGCATATTCCGATAAATAGCCAATACACACACACTCGCGCGCGCGTGCGCGTGCACACGTGCACACTTAATGGCATGAGAAAACAAAAGCAGATTTCTCTGCATTGACAGGCTTCCTTAAAGTCAAAACTCTGTTCAACAGGTGAAATAACTGCACAGAGGCTGGCACCCCGTCTTCAAATCACCCTTTATTTATTTCTGCAGGTTACAACTCGCAGTCAGTCACCTGAACAAAGGTGATCTAATCTCCTGATTATGTACTTTTCCCCTGTTTTATACTGTTTCCCAGCAATTGGCCTCCCGTTACTCATGTCCCGCCCACCTCTTTGACAGCCTGGCCCCATGCACCTTCCAATTCTCGGCCCACCCCTACACACATTCCAGGTCCTAGCCCGCCCCAGCTCACATTCCGACCACCTCTCAGGTAGCCTATCCTACGCCTTCTCATGGCGACAGTTTTCGGGGCAACCTACAATCCTTCTTGGCTCTTGGGGTGACCTACCCACCATCTCACTCATGGTCCGACAGCTTTCAGGATGACCGATACACCATCCGACTTTCAGAACAGCCTACTCAACTTCCGGTTATCAGAAAGACCTGTTAGATCCAGGGACACGGAAAAGACGTGTACATTTGAAACAATCAAAACATAAAGGCCTGAGGCAACACTCGAACGCCGAGGCCGAGTCCATGCCCAAAGGCAGCAAGCACACACCTCGTAGCATACATACAGATACCCAGTCCATCCTTGAGGTCCAATAGTCCATAAGACATAGGAGCAGAAATTAGGGCATTCGACCCATCGAGTCTGCTCCGCCATTCAATCATGGCTGATAGGTTCCTCCACCCCATTCTCTTGCCCTGGAGCCCTTGATCCCCTTAATAATCAAGAACCTATGGTTCGCTTGCAAAAACACAGCAGGCTCCCGGAGGCCAGTCCTACTCTCGAGAATACAGCCCACCCATGGAGGGCCTGGCCACTACAGAGGCCTGGTCCACCCATAGAGGCCTAACCCACTCACAGAAACACAGTCCACTCGCAAAGGCACAGCTGACACATGGAGGCTCAGTCCAGACACAAAAAGATGAAAACACATGCAACGTCAAATGCTAATCCTTAAAACTGTGGTGCAAGGAGCAAGCCTTGCGACCAAGTCATCTTTGATTTGGTTCCAAAAATAACAATCTGACTCTGCTGCTATTTTGGAGAAACTAAGAGCGTCCCTCAAGTATTTATAATGCGATGATGTGAGTTGCATCAAGTAGCAGACTACTTTCTCGTCAAATTTGAAAATAACACAAAACAATTCAGTGATGCATATTGTGAGAAGACAAGGGAATTTAGATAGCTTGTGTGAGTTGTGAAGAATTGGTAGATGGAGTATAATGCTGTAAAATTTGATGATGTCCAACTGGCAAGAAGAATATTAAACCAGAATATTATTTAAATAGAGAGCGACTGCAGAAAGCTGTGGAGCAGAGGGATTTTGCTGCTGGGTGCATGAGTTGGAAAACTTCACTAATTTGTTATAACTAGTTCTTTGGAAGTCAAGAGGAATGCTGAAACTTTACGGGGCATTTTTGAAAGCATTCCTCGAGTATGTCATGGAAATTTTGTAAAATTACTTATGGGGGATATACTTGCTATGGAGGTAGTTCAAAAAAGATTAACAAGGCTGACTTCGAGGAAGAAGGTGTTGCCTTTTGAGGAAGGCTTGAGCAGGCTGGACTGACGTCCATTGGAGACTTGAAGAATGAGAATTGTTCTTAAAAAACAATATTCAATTCTGAGAAAGGAACATTGATTAGGCTGACAGTTTCACTGAAAGGAAAGCACACAGAGAGAAGTGGTCACTCCTCAGATTAAGACTCCATATGTAGGGAATGGATAACGGGTAGAGAAAACAGACGATGCAGGCAGTGCAGGAGTCCCCTCTGGCCATTCCCCTTATGCACTGCTTTGAATAGTGTTTGGGAGAATGGTCTCTTGGAGGAAAGTAGCAACAGCCACATTCATTGCACTGTCATTGCTGTACAGGAGAAGAGGAATAAGAATGGAAAGTCTACAATTATTGGAGATTCAATTGTAAGAGAAATAGATAGCCACTTTTGTCGCAAATGAGACACCAGGATAGGTGTAGCCTCCCAGGCGACAGAATCAAGTATGTCTCAGAATAATTACAGGGCATTATGAAGTGTGATGGTGAACAGCCAAGGTTACATTGCACATCAGTTCCAAACACTAAAAAATAAAAGAATGAGGTACAAAAAGCAGAGTGTAGGGAGTAAGGAAGCAAATTAGATTGTGCTGGCTTAATGGTAATAACATCAAGATTGATATCAGTGTCACATGCTAGTCAGATTAGAAATAGTAGGATATAGCAGATGAATATGTGGCTGGCGAGATGGTGTAAAGGATTTCAGGTTCCTGAGGCATTGGTACTCCTTAGAGGGACATTGGCCCAGCACAAGCTGGATGGCAGGAGCAGAAGTGAAGTCCCAGGGGAGTGTTTGCTGGTCTGGCTGTGGAGGTTTTGAACTAAAATGGCAGGAGAATGGCACATGTAGAGAGATCACAGAAAAGAAGGAAACCAGGGAAAGAAACAAAAGGCACAATGTAAAATAAACAAAAAAGTGACAGATACAGAATTCAAGCCATAATGTGAATGGGATTTAAAATGTTAAAAAGAATATGATTGAGGCCTTATGCCTTAATTTGCGGACCATTCACAATAAAGTGGAAGAATTAGCTTCACAAATGGATAGAAGTGGGGTTTAATATGGTTAGCATTACAGAGACATGGCTGCAGGTTGATGAGGGATGGGAACTATGGACAGAGAACTTGTTGGCAGACAATAAACAACGAATAGGGAAAAATAAACTTTTTTTTTCTGATTGGCAGGCTGTGAATAGTTAACTATCCTAGAGATCTGTGCTTGGACTCTAGCCATTAGAATATATATTCATAATTTAGGTGAGTGAACTCAATGCAATATGGTTAAGTTTGCAGTCAAAACAAAGTTGAGTAGAAGGTTGAACTGTGAGGATGATGCACAGATGCTACTTTGTGATTTGGACAATATATAATGGTGAACAACGTATATTGTATAATGTATGGTTACCCACATCTGTAGCAAACACAGGAAGGCAGATTATTATCTGAATGTTGATATATTGGGATGGGGAGAATCTGAATCATGAGATCTGAATGTCCTTAGAAACCAGTCACTGAGAGCAAGTATGCAGGTGAAATAGGAGGTGAAGTAGGCAAATGTTACATTGCCCTTCATATTGAGAAGAATTCAGTACAGCAGCAGGAATATCTTGCTGCAGTTGTATAGGACCTTGACAAGACCACACCTGTGTGCAGTGTTAGTCTCCTTGTCTGAAGCAAAATGTTCTGACTATGGAATGGACAGCAACGAAAGTTGACTAGACAAATGTCTAAAATGGCAGGTCTGGCATTTCAAGAGAAATTGGATCAGGTAAGAGTATATGTTTTTGTAGAGGCTGATTGTAGCCAACAAATGAAAGGAAAGGACAAGACTAAGGCATACGATGTTTCAATGGCATGCTAGAAGATTGAGTAACGTTTAAGGGCAAACAAATTTCGATCGTCAAGATCTGAATTGGGATAGTCAGCATGGATTTGTGCACGGGGATTCATGTCTGATAAGTCTTTTAGGTTTGTTTGAAGAGGGAACCAAGAGGATAGATGAGAGTAGGGCAAATAGATCTTGTCTATATGGACTTTGGTGAAACCTTTGACAAGGTCTTGCACAACATGCTGTTCATGAAGGCTAGGTCTCATGGGATCCAAGGAGAGCTAGCTAATTGCATTCAAAACTGACTCAATGATAGGAAGTGGAGGGTGATGGTTGAAGGTTCTTTCAGGGATTGGTGGACCATGACTCATGGTGTGCCACAGGGGTCGGTGCTGGAACCTTTGTTATTTGTTATTTACATTAATGATCTGGACGTGAATGTACAAGGCATGATTCGTAAGTTTGCGGATGATACAAAAAAGGAAGTATCGTTGATAGTGAGGAAGGTTATCAAAAATCACAGAGGGATATTGATCAGATTGGGAAGTGAGCTGAGGATTGACAAAACAATTCAATGCAGATAAGTATGATATTTTGTACTTTGGAAAGTCAAACCAAGCTAGGACTTGTTTGTTCATTTGCTTCAAGGATAGGAGGTGTGATGGTGCTATCCCTTTAGAAGGTAATATCGTACTTGTTTTTGTTTTGAAAAGAGCTTGTAAAGGTATAGCTGTCAAAATGACTACTGGAGACGGCCTAAGTCGCAATCAGAGGAGGCCCTTAGTTTTTTTTTAAACAGTTGTAACAATGGAAGGAGAATGGCCAGTTCTCACAGATCAGGCTTTCCAGTTTTTTTTTAATTGTAGCCAGCAGAAGTTGTTTGAGTCCCAGAAGAATTGGAGCTCCTGTAAAATGATTTCTAGCTGCTACATTCTCTGAAATCTCTCTTGATGTTGTGATGTTGTTTCCTCCGGGATTAGAAAATGGCATATAAGAATCTCTGTCCGAATTTACTTTTGTGACAAGAGGTGTGTTTATAAGGTGTTACTTTTTTGGAACAGTTAATTAGGAATATGTACTGTATGTATTACTCTATTAACATTTCCAATACTTAAATTGTTTTATCTTGCTCTGTCCCTTTTATTTTTATTTTAGCCAGTGTTTAAATAAATTATGTTTTGCTTAACGTTGCGTTGTTTGACCAGTTACATCACATCTGAAACATGCACTTCACATCTAACTGTAAAATAGGAAAATTTAGCGTCTAGGCTACCTTCTTAAAATGCTTTGAGGGGGGTAAGTCTGATCCATAACAACAAAAGCCTTGGGATTCTCCTTAATCTTGTTTGAAAATTACCTTTCATAACTACTTTTAACCATTCTAATTCGTTGTTTAAAACTCTTTTTTACTTTCCTTATATACTTCCTGGCCTTTGTTAGTTCCTATTCTCGTAGACCATGCATCTGATTCCTTTTTCATTCTGCCCAAGGTTCACCTAACATGCCATACCTATCCTTTAATCTCATAAGAACATGTCTCTCCTAAACTCTTAACAAATGCCATTTGGAATACTCCTACGTGTACCATGTGAATTTACCCTTGAACGGCCATCTCCAGTCAAAATTTCCCATTCCTCCTTAACATTGTTGTTGCTTGGCTTAATTCAATTTAACACCTTCAATCGAGGATTGGTGTTATCCCCATCCATGAATATGTTAAATCTCAAGGTATTATGGTCACTACTCCCAAAATGCTCCCTCATTGGAACTTCACTCACCTAAACGAGTTCATTTCCAAAACTTGGTCCAGTATAACCCCGTCCCTAATTTTATTGCTTAATTACTGCGTACAAAAACCTTCCTGAAACATCTAAGCCCCTAGCATGACGTGAGTAGCAGTCAATGTAGGGGAAGTTAAAATCACCCAACACAAGTCTGCTGTTTGTTTTCAGCTGTCCAAAATCTGTATTTATATTCTCTCCTCCACTCCCGCTGGCTGCTGGGAGGGCCGTAGAATACCCCCAGAATTGTTATTTCACCTCTCACCTGTAGTCTTTTACCTGATAGAGGCAAAAGTATCTGGGTAAATTAAGCTCACATATACTGGTTGGGTCATCTGCAAGTCTGAGAGACACTCTGTCCTTGACACCAACGAAATAGTGACAACAGATGAAATCATGCTCTGCTATTTTTCTCTCTGTGAGTGGAAAATCAATAACAATCAAGCACGTTGCAATCAGAAAGCACTGTTAACTTGAATCAAAGTTTACATCAAAATGACCAGCTGAAAAATTAATGATTGCTCCCGCAGATAAAATGCAAAACAAATCAAGAACAAAAAGAACTGTGAAAAAGTCACTTCACTTCCAGTCTGTAGTTTACACTCTGATCATGCGAATGTAATCATTATTCCTTTCAAATCGATATTACTTGTCGGGGCGGGTCCCTCAGTGTCACGATCGATGCAAAGTGTCAGTAAATATGCATGCATTTGTATTTAAAACAGTTATTGTTTAAGCTCCTTGTTAGGAATTAGTAATCCATTTGAAACATGTTAGAATAGAAAAATGTCGCAACGGAATGATAGAATTTCATGGTGCAGAATGAGGCCATTCTTCTGTCCCAGCTCCCAAAAGGAAAACTCAGCTCATCCCATTCTCCAGCCCTGCATTGAATTAGGTTTTTTTTGTTACATGTTTTCACATTACAATAGATTGTTCACCTTAGCGAAAAGAACTTTGCTATTCACCTTATCTATGCCACTCATGACTTAATAAACCTATATAAGGCTGCTCTAATCCTCCTACACGCCAATGAAAAATGTCCCAGCCTGTTTAGTCTAAGCTTATAACTCACATTCTCCATTTCTGGCAATACTCTGTTCAACCTTTTCAGAACCCTCTCCAGTTTAATAAAATCTTTCCTATAATAAAGCAAACAGAACTGCACACAGTATTCCAGAAGAGATCTGACCAACATTCTGAACAACATCAACATACCATCCCAATTCCTATACTCAAACGTCTAAACAATGAAGTAAAGCGTTCTAAACGTCTTCTTAGCCACCTGTTTACATGTGATGCAAATTTCCAAGAATTATCCATCTGAACCCTTCAGTCCCTCTCTGATCCACAACATTACCGAGGGCCTTACATTTAATTGTATAAGTTCTGCCCTCGTTTGTTTTAACAAAGTACAATACCTTGCATTGATGCAAATTAAACTCCATACATCACTCCTCAGCCCATTGACCAAGCTGATCAAAGTCTCTTTGTAAATTTAAGCAAATTTCTTCACTGTCCACTATGCCACCAATTTTGGTGTCATCTGCAAACTTACTAACAATGCTTCCTATATTCTCATCCAAATCATTTATATAATGACAAACAATACCAATATCTGTGGAACAAGGCTAATCACAGGTTTCCAATCAAAAAAAAAAGCAATCCTACAACACCACTCCCTGTCTACCAACATAAATACAATTTTGTATTCAATTGGCAAGCCCGCATTGAATCTCTTGTGATCTAACTTTAATAATTTGTATACCATGTGCAACCCTCATCAAAGGCTTCACTGCATTCATAGAGACTGAGCCGACATCTTCCAGAAGACTGCACTGTCGTTTTCCATCTGTGCCTTATGTTCAATAGCAAATTTTGTTTTGTTTGCATATTTGTTTACGGGATTGTAGTGAGTTACATTTATCTCAGTTAACGTTCACAGCCAAGTTTTGATAATCCCAGATTTTGAATTTTAATGCTTCATATTTGTGATGACTCTTGGAATAATGGGGCTTGCTCAGTAACAGAAGCATTCGACTAGGAAAGATACATTAGTAACAATAGTAAATTAGACCTTTTTTATAGAAATGTTAGATATGCAAATACTGACACGCAGAGAAGGTTCAGTCTTTTCAAGCAAGGAACACATATGCACAGACGAATGTTGAGAGATAGTGAAGAAGTAGATTAGCATTTTCAGGTATGTTAATTTGTTGCAAAGAGTTTGGACTACAACAATAAATATGAATGTGAAATAACACCGGGTATTGTTTAAATGGTGATACTTTGTGAAGCATTAGTACAAAAATCGGTCTGGTGTCATTGTACATAATCTAATTAAGTAGTCGCGCTGGGAAAGAAGGGTGATTCTGAACAGCAACGTTTATTGTCCTCTGTGGCAAGGGGATTTGAGTTCAGCAGTAGGAAGCCCTGATACAGGTGTTCGGTGCCTTGATTAAAAAACAACTGAATTATTATGGGCAGCATATATAAGAAAGTACATACTTACCACAGAAGAAATGGAGAAGAACTTTACGAGGCAGTTCCTGGGATGGCAGAACTCTACTATGGGGAGAAATTTGCTCTATTGGCCCTCTATTAATTTAGTGTCAAGAAAGATAAGGGGAGATCAGTTGAAATAAACAACAACTTGTTAGAATCCAGGTTGTGCAGTCTAGAGTCTATCTATCTATCTATCTATCTATCCGTCTGTCTGTCTGTCTGTCTGTTTGTCTGTCTGTCTATCTCCCTCTCCATCTATCTATCTAACTACAGCTCTATCTATAAGATTGCTAATGGATGCAGGATGAAAGTGTATGATGTGAAAAAACACACTGGTCATTTATGAACGAATTCAATAGTGGATCAGGCTCAAAAGATTGAAAGTTCATTCATGTCACAATGGCACAAAAACTCAGTACAGCACAGGAACAGGCCCCTCGGGCAAACATGTCTGTGGTGATCCTGTTGCTACTCTAAACTAATTCCACCTGCAGCACATTGTTGTATCCCTCTATTCTCTGCCATGTTTTTTTTTTTCCTTGACGCTTTAATAAGTGGTTCAAAATTAAAATGTAGTTTGAGGAACGATGCCAGTAGATTCATCACAGAGAAGTATAAATTTTATGTCATCTGAGCAGTATTTCCCAATGGAAATATTGGTAATCCCTTTAGAAGTAAGTACCTTCTTTAAAGGGCAAGTTGGAGAATACCTGTCTGTTGGATATTCAATGTAAATTATTAATTCACAGTAACATTGTGAAGAAAAATACTTAAATGTTCTTTGCAATATATGTACAACGTTTTAACTTTTTTTCCAAAAGTTGACTTTATTTTCCAAATACTTGTATCCTTTGGGCAGATATATAACACCACAGCCTTGGTTTGATAGTTTTAGAATGTCCTTTCAAAACTCCATGAATGATAAATCCAACGTCTCGTGTGCATCGATTTTCAGTTATATAAATTAAAAGTGCATCAAATTATCACATTATAAAGATGGGTATGCATTCTTACATTAACTAAATCTCTTTCAAAGTTGTGAACACAGAATTTCTTTAATCTCCATCACATTCAACTCCAAAAATGACAATAAACCCCTACAGTCACAGGCAACATTTTTTTTTAATTTGAAAAATCACAAATTAATTAGAAGACATTAACAAACTATTTCACTCATCACATACTTTCTGGTATTTATGCTTCACTCAAGCCGCCACTCAACTTTTATGCGTTATAAGCCCTACTTTCAGAGCTTATGGAATAATCAGAACATCGAAAGTTTACGAGATATACTTGCATCATGAACTGTGAACATGTTTTTAGGAAGTGATGTTCTCTATTTGTAAGTGATATGTGTAGAATGAGGTTGACGTGAACATTCATATAACGTTTGACATAACGTCGAATGCTGGGTGGTCATGTACAAACAACCATTTTATTCCAAGTGTCTGCAGCAATTTGAGTCCAACACTGGTTGAAATACAGAATGCAACTGATGTTCAAGGGCACGTATTTATTTCGTAATTTAGAAATTTACACTTGTGACAGTACTATGGCTTTAAGAGGTATATATTGTCCTTTTTTTGAAGGGAGGTTTTAAGTCAGAGGTGCAGAGCTGTCTATTGAACTCCCATAAACAAAACGGCTTGTGAGGCTTCATTTATTTATATTTGGAATGATAGAAGCAGCCTGAACAGGAGGTACAAGCTCCCATAGAACCATAGTTTGTGATTTCAGTTTTTTACTGGTACTTGATGCTGGGTCATGAAGCTTGGTTAAAGCTGCAGGACATCTTTCCCTCATTCTGTCTCACAGTTTTCTCTTGATGCTTTTTTCTTACCCCTCCTGGACTGCAGAATTGCCCGTGAGCCAATCTATTTTTCTGAACTGGCCTTTTTGTCAAACATGTTTGATGGGATGTTACGAAATTGGAAAATTTACACTTTAGTAGTTATATATTCTATTAACCTGTTAACTTTTCCAATAAAGTTTAGTGTTCTATTTTTTCTTTCTTTTGTTGTATTTTAACAAGAGTATATGAATAATGTGTGTTTTGCCTTACATATAGAAATTTTGCCATTCCAGTTGTATCTGGAATGCAACACCTTGCAGTCACCTTTAAAAGAAGAAAATGGTAGGGTCTGGACTACCTTCGGACTTATATTTAAGGGCAAGGGCCTTGTCCAAAAGAAATTGTGGGATCTTGTCCCGCTGAGAATCTCTATTTTGATCTTGTTTGAGGATTGTTGGACTCAACGATAGCGAGTGTCAGTATGTTTTTATGTATACTTCAGGTATTGAATTCGGCTCGTTTTACCAGGTTGTACCTTTTGTCTTAATGGCTCTTTCAGTCACTAAGATAAACTTGGGCTGGAAGAATTCACTTCGGATGTTTTGCAGAAGGTGAGCAAAGCAAAGCTTGCAGAATTGGCAAACAAGTTAGTGTTGGGGTTGACTGGGTATGTGAGGAAAGGGGAGACGATTATGGCAATCACATAGAATTTGCAATTGCCAGGAATGCCATCTGAATCTTTGGAAATGGCTAAAATTTATTTAAAACTGAAGCAGCATGAACTCGAAAGGGCAATGAAACAGTTTGAATTGCAATTAAAAGCAGAGGAAAAAGAATGGAAAAGAAGGCCCTAGCAGAGGAAGGGGACAACGATAGAGAAGAAAGACAGAGAAGAAATGGAGAAAGAGAGAAGTTTCGAACTTCAAAAGTTAGAACAGAAAACTGAATGTCAACATAAAATGGTGGAGGTAGAAGGGAAAGGTAGGAGTGGTATTGAGGAGCCAAACACCTGGTGGGTATCTGCTTAAATATATCCAAGCGTTGCCTCAGTTCGACGAGAGGAATGCAGAAGCCCTTTCATTTGCTAAATTAAATGGCTGATGCCCATGTGGGTATTGTTGATCAAACAAAGTTGACAGGTGGAGCTAGTGAAGTATTTGTCTCACTATCTGTGGAAATACCTGGGAAGTATAATAAGGTGAAAAAAGCCATCTTAAACACACATGAGCTTGTATCAGCAACACTCATGCAATGATTTAAGTATCTAGAAAGGGGTCCTTATCAAACGTATGTTAAGTTATGAAGGATAAAACAAAGTAATTTTGACAAGTAGATAAGGACATTGGAAATAGAGCAAACATGTGATGCTTTCAGAGAGAAGTTTATTTTGGAGATGTTGAAAAACTCACTTCCTGATGTTATGAGAATTCATTTGGAAGAGTAGAGAGTTAAAATTGCAAGAAAGACAGCAGAAATGGCAGATAATTATGATTTGTTTCACAAATCAAAGTTTGGCTTCCGATATCATTTTCAACCGGTGAGGGATAGAAACTGGCGAAAGGAAATATCATCAGCTGTTAAGGGAAAATGAGATGTCATTGAAATATAACAAATATAGTTTACTAAAGGATAAAAAGTAAACCCATGGAGGGGAAAGAGAAGTAAAAACGGTCAGATGTTTGAAATGAGATGAAGTAGTTCATATGGAGTCACAGTGTTGATGGTTTAGGAAACACATGGAGAAGACGGACGTGGGAAAATAGGTTAGGCCAGTGATTTTTTTTTGAAGTGGTAAAGGAAAGCACAGTGGAAATGGAAAAGTTGCAACAGACTGTAAAACATGATCAGGGATTGTTTGAGAAGAATTTGGAAGATCTCTTTAAAGAATTAACTTGCGAGGTTAAGGTTTACCGTGTCTGCCAACAGGAGTAAGTAAAGAAATTATAATCTTAACACTTATGGGAGCACTTCAATCTTTGATGGTGAGAGATGAAGAGATATATAATTCAAAAGGATCATTGCCAGTAAAGGTGGTAATATGTGTAATTCATTGTGAGAAAAGGAGTATTCCATTATGTAAAATGAGGTTGGGGAGTAGGGTAAAACATGGAGAAGTAGTGGCAGGAGTAATGGAGAAATTCTTGATTGCAAAAATGCAGTTTTTCCTTAGTAATGAAATTCCTGGATCATAGGTGTGAGTGATGCTGTGGTTGAAAAGCCAGTGAAAAATCAGACAACTAAATGCGTTTCAGGAAGCATATCCCGGTATTTCTTCTGACTGTATGGTAACAAGTTCACAAAGCCACAGTTTGAAGCAGGGGGAAAATGGAAATGATAAAGGTAAGGAAATTGAAGTTCAATTATCAGAAACTATGTTTGATCAAATGGTTGAGAAAAAAACAAGAATAGTCAGAGGACAAAGTGGATAGTTTTACTTGAGAGAAAATAACTCAATCACAATGGAAAGATGAAATACTAAAGCAGTTGTATCAAAAATCTTCCACAGAAGAAGAACCGGAATGTATTCCAGACTGTTTCTACATTAAAAATGACATCTTGATGAGAAAATGGAGACTGTCACATATTCATGTAGCTGAGAAACGGACCGAATTTCATCAGATTGTATTACTGTGAGGTATAGAAGGAGGTGTTGCAGTTAGCACGTGAATTACCAGTTGGAGGTCAGTTGGGAGTGAGGATAACTCCAGCCAAAATGCAAAAAAAAATCATTTTTATGGCCTGAACTGCATTTGGATGTGGCTGAATTTTGCTGACCATGTCATACATATCAGGTAACTAGATTAGCTTAGACAGTGATAAAATCAGCACGCTTAATACCCATTCCTGCATTTGAGAAAGCTTTAATAAGGTTCGTACTTTATAGCGTAAGGCCCCTACATCAAAAAAGTGGGAATCAGTGTTTGCTGACGATAATCGATGTGTACTTGAACAGGTGATTGCATTACGGCAGTATCATGACTAATACATTTGGAGTAAAATTGCTCTTTTTTTAACAAATACTGACCACCCACAGAGATATAATTGAATCAAATTTTGAATCAATAATACTGTAAGAAGTTACAGAAAGCTTAGGAATAAAACAATTCAAATTCACTGCGTACCATCCAGAATCATAGGGAGCATTCGAACGCTGGCATCAAAATTTAAAATCCACGTTCAGAGCGTATAGTGAAAACGATCCAGAGGATTGAGATAAAGGAATTCTATTTGTATGTATTGCATTTAGGGGTGCAGCTAATAAATCAACTGCATTCATTTGATTTGATTTAGTTTTTGGGCATGAGGTGAGAGGACGACTGAAATTATTTAAGGAGAAATTGGTGAGTCAGGGTTCTTGCACCACACATTTGGGCTTTGAATCAAATTTTACAGGAAGATGAACTGGAGCAGATGAGTTGGTTAGACGGCAATTGAAAGTAACATAGCATGTGATGAAACAGAAAGGAGACAAGAAATCGAAAATTTGCAATTTTGCTGGTGTTAGTGTTACTACCAGTAGTACGTGAAACTTTAAAGTAAAGGTTGAGTCGGCCTTATCACATTCAAATGAAATTGAGTGAGGTAACTATTTGACAAGAACACCAGATGGAAAGAAATCTCATGGAGTGTATCACGTCAAAATCCTCAAAATGTGTTTTGATAGGGAAAGAAAGCAAAAGGAGAATGTGTTCCTGTTTACATAGCAGAATGAGAACCAAGTTCAGGTGATTATGAATTGGATATTCATCAAATTAAATTGGACATTGAGGAACTTGTCCAAAATTGGTATAAATTGGTGAGATAACTTACAGTTGAAAATCGAAATGACCTGAAATAATTGTAACAAACACACGGGTAGATCAGTGGGAAGAAGCTGGGAAGTAATATTCTAATTAGGTATGATGTAGATCCAGGAAATGCTGTTTCAATTGAGCAACTCACATAGAGATTTAACCTCTAAATTTGGCACATGTTCAACAGAAGTTTGAAGTCATGGTCAAAAAGTTATAAATCGAAGTGAGTTGCATTCAATGGAGCTCACCACAGTTATGGTGCCAAAACCAGATGTTATCCAACAATTATGTGTGGACTATCGTACAGTCAATGTTGTCGCAAAATCCGATTCATACAATAACCCATGTTTGGGATGTTGTAGTGAGAAGGTGGAATGAGCAACTTTTATTTCAAATTTGGACTTATTTATAGGATACTGGGAGGGACCTTTCCAAAACAGTGTATGAAATTTCGGCTTTCGTAACACTGAATGAGCTGTACGACTTTAAAGTCATGCCATACGCAATAAAAAATGAAAAAAGGAAATGAAGGTGCCAACCACATTTCAAAGAATAACCAATGAATTCATTTTGGTATTACCAATACTGTACATCAATGATCTGGTGATTTTTAGTCACACATTCAAGGAGAATTTGAAGCTTCTATCAGAATTATTTGATTGACCTTAAGGGAAGGGCTTGGCTATTCACCTGATTAAGAGTGATTTCACAGTCACAGTCCTGGGTTATGTCATTGGGCATTGTGAAATTGCCGTCACGTTAAAAAAGATTATTTTGTCCGAGAGTTTTTAAAGAGCGGTTGTAAAGGCAGTGGTATAAAACTGACTCCTGGAGACGGCCTAGGTCAACAATTTGAGGCCTTTCGGTTTTCTTTTAAACGGTTGTGTAACAATGGAAGGGGAGTGGCCAGCTCTCACAGACCAGGCATTCTACTTTTTTTTTTGACTGTAGTCATCAGAAGCTGTTTGGGGTCCCAGAAGAGTTGAGTAAATGATTCCTAGCTGCTACTTTCTCTGAAATCTTTCTGATGCTGTTTTCTCCTGGATTGGAGAACTGCATGTAAGAATCAATGTCTGAATTTATCATTTTGCTAAAGGCTATGTTTATTACATGTTACTGTAGGAACAGTTAATTAGTAATAGGTCTATATCTATTATTTGGTTAAGTTTTTTCAAACGTTAAGTTATTCTAGAATACTCTTACTTTTGTTTGCATTTAAACTACAGTGTTTAAATAAATTATGTTATGCTTAACGTCGAGTATTTCGATCAGACGTATCACATCTTGGAACATGCGCTTCACATCTACTGACAAAATATAGAAAAGCTAGTGTCTAGGCTATCTTACTAAAATGTTTTAAGGGAGTCTGGTCTGGTCCATAAAAACAAATGGTTCCACAGGATGTCAAAAAATGTTATTGGGGAGTTTTCCATACCATCAACAAAGAGCTATGATGGCTGGGACTGGATTTTTTTTTATGGGAGGTTTGTACTGACTTATTGCATTGTGGTTGCGTTTTGAAGAAGTGCAGAAAATTTCAGTACAGGGAGAAATCTCAGAAGGCATTTGACAGTCTGAAAGCTGCTCCGATATCAGCTGCATGTAATTACGCAAAGCCATTAAAAGTGGCTGTTGATGCGAGTAAAGTTGGTTTCAGTGTTGTACTCTTGCGAGATGATGATGGGAATGTTGGCAGACCTACTTGTTATTTTTTCACAGAAAATTGAATAATTATCAACACAAATAATTCACGATTGAGAAGGAATCCTTGAACTTGATGATGGCGTTGCAATATGTCAACATTTATACTGCCAGTATGTGTCTGAGACAATAACCCCTTCAAGTTTTTTGGAAAGAAAGAAAGGATAAAATTTGCCAACTGTTTTGTTTGAGTTTATTATTGCGACTTCGTTGAAGGAAGGCAGAGGTGGTCGCTGATGAGAAAAACGTACTGTAATGGACAGTTGTAATGAATGTTTGAATGCTTATAGTTATTTTATATTATTGTAGTTCACTAAGGGCGTGAAAATTTTTTAATGAAACTATCTTTGCATATTGATCATAAAGGGTCACCAGACCTGGCTCTATAATGTTGACTCTGATTTCTCCCCACAGATGCTGCCAGACACGCTGAAGTTTTCCAGTATTTCTGGTTTTGTCTCTGATTTGCACCATTCACATTTCTTTCGGTTTTCATTTTGTATACTGATGGTTCACTTTTATTTAAAGTCGGAGGCTTGGCGCCACTATGCCTTTAAGGGATGTATTTTGCATTTTCTGGTGTAAAGAAAGGTTGACATAGAGGTGCTGATCTGACTGCTTAGGGCCAATAAAGTAAATAGCCGTCAGGTCCTTTTTTTCAAAGTTGTAACATGGGAAGCAGCCTGAATTGTCAAGCTCTCACAGAACCAACTGTTGTCTTCAACCTGAATGTGGAAGAACTTATTCCTCTCTCTGTCACAGCTAAAAGATGGGATTCACTTCCCGCTGCTAGAGTTTCATGTGAGACTATCTATTCTCTTGGATTTGTCTTTGCTAAATGTGTGTTTATGGGATGTTACTATCTTGGAACAGTTAATTAGTAGTCGTTAAAACCATTGATATGTGTGTGTGTGTGTGTGCGTGTGAGTGCATGTTTTATATATACTATTTTGCTAGTCATTTCGATCGAGTTACAATTAAGCCAATACCTTTCTATTTTTATTTTGACTGTATTTTAACTGCAATGGAAAAAAAATTAAAGTGCCCTTTGTTTAAAGTCGATTAGTTTGACCAATTGAATAGTATCTGGAAAACAACACTTTACACTTATGTCTAAAAATAAGAAAATGTTGTAATTAGGTTTTCTTCTTAAAATATTTTGAGGGCATTTGGCCTGGTCCATATCAACACTATCTACTTGCTCCTCACCTGTACGTCCCAACATTGTCAAAGCTGCCCAGGTCCCATATTTCATTTCATATTGTTCCTTATTCGCCACATTAAAGAGGATATTTATCTCTTGCTTCCTTTCAGATATCTTGGAAT
>NC_063377.1:5465101-5537322 GCF_021869965.1 Rhincodon typus
GCTGCTTGGCCTGCTGTGTTCATCCAGCTCTACACCTTGTTATCTCACCCCCTCTTTATTGTTGTGTTTTGTTCGTGTTGTGTTTACTTTGTTTTCTTCAGACCAGAACACTTAGTTAATTTCATAACTCATTCACGCCAATATTATATTCTTTTCGATGTTTTATCACTTTTTTATCTGTTGCTCTTGTCACTTTCAAAATATGCCCCACTCACTTCTCCTCTCCCTCTGTCCCCAGCATAAAACATCATTAATAAACACCTTTTCATACTGAAGAAAAACTGTATTGAACTCGAAATGTTAATCCTGTTTCTCTCACCATAGGTATTGTAAGACCTGGTGAGTTTCTACAATATTAAAGACAAAGAAAATAATTTGAATGATGTGGTGTCCAATGTTTTAAATGTTCTCCTCATCAACCACCAAGGAACAGGAGCAGCGTTTAAACACCGTATGAAGCAAAATCTCGTGAAGACCATTTAGCAGAAACTTTCCAAACCATTGTTAACCTTTGTCAGATAAAATTAATAAACACCAAAAGGGGATGGACTGTGTAATATGATCGAAATTACTGCTATGTTAAAATGGAAATATACTATCATTCTTCCATTGCAATGACGTCCATAATTTGGCACTCCCCTCCAATGGCACTTCGCCTTTATGCTCAGCACAAAATGTTTACACATTGAAGATATTTAAGTCATCTCCTCAATGAAAATGTTGTATTCACGTAGACTGTTTGGCTTATCAGCAATGCCCACATATTTGGAAGAATAGTAAGAAAGAAAACAGTCCTCTGTAGCGGCTGCACCATTTCTATTTTGGATGCTCCCTGATCAGGCTGATAATTCATAATGTCAGATGTATATTACATTTGGCAGAGATAATGCAACCATTATCAAGTGGATTTTCAGTTTTCTTTGTGTCATTTGTTCTTCTGAATCAATCTTCCACTTTGTGACATTGGGATCCTAAACACACTGGCACAGCACAGAATTGAGGAAATATTCATTTGATTGTTACTAAACAAAGTTATTTACTGAGTTCAGAATAAGAGAAAACAAAAATGATCGGATATTTTCTTCAATTCATGAATGCAAGTCTCATCAGAATGTTGAATCTTCAGTAAATGCTAAATGAGCATACAGCGTCTATGGAGGAAATCAAATACCATTAGCCTCATATAAACCAAGCTGTAGTACGTGTACGTTTGTCACTTCTGTCTGGTATGTCATTCAGTTAGATGATAACTAACCTTTATTTCCATATAACCATAATGATTTCCACTGCAATGACCACCTCTCAACATTTTTATTGTTAAAAGGGGTGAGTGTTTAGTAGATCTGCACATCCTTATATCTGTTATTTTTAAAATTCATAACCATTCATAACCATAAAGCAGACATGTTCCCTCCAAAAATAAGAATGGTACTGCCAAATGTAGACGGGAATATTTGTCTGAATAAGCACAGGGGAAGATTAAGCAGAAAAAAATACTTATGATAGTCACACAAAAAGAAAAAGAAATTGACGCTGCAGATAACCTAGAGTATTATAGAAAGAATCGAGATCAAGTTTAAAAAAATAAATAAATACAAGATGGAGGACGGGAAAAGATTGCCCGCTTAAGAGCTGTTCCGTTTTTGAGGTATTTTCCGTGTTAGAGATGATTTCCCTGAATATTAGGAGTAGAAATTACTGTTTTATAAGTTGTTGCGTTGCTTTAGAACTTTTGAGAGAAAGATCAAATCAAGGCACGTTAAAAAAGAAGGAAGAAAGGCAAGGGCAGAGACCACATGGTGGTAAGAGAATCAACGTAGAAAGAAATCTACACTGCAGTCTGCTTCCACTGTGTGATTTCAAGAACCTCTGGACATCGGAGTTCGTCTAAGTAAACAAACAACGAAATTCACAGCTGACCTTGGAGAAACCTGTGAGGGGAGATCACTACATGGGAGCAACTCAGTGGCTAGGTTTTATTTTGTAAATCGAAAACAGAGATGAGAGTGCGATCTTTATGATTATATGTTTGTATTGAGATCTGTCTCTTGATTAAACTTTAAAAATATAAAACATAGGCACTACGTTAGAATGGAACATTGTTTTTAGAGCAGTAAGGCTGTGCTGTTTTCTGGGTCTGTAGATTGTTAATGTGCAAAGATGGCTTTTAATAGTGTAATATGCTCTTTCTGTCTGATGTGGGAGATTTGGGAGAGTTTCCAAATCTGACGATTATGTCTGCAGGAAGTGTGCTTGGTTGCAAATCCTATCGGATCATATGAATTGGTTGGAGCAGCAGTTAAAGGCAATGATGCAAAGGCATAATGGAGAGGAAATGGCCTCAGTGGTATTATCGATGGACTGTTAATATTCTGGGGACACGAGATCAAATGCCGCCATGACAGATGGTGAATTTGAGTTTAGTATAAAATCTGGAAATAAGAGGTTAATGATGATTAGGACACCATTGTCGTTTTCAGAAGAAAAGCCGCATCTGGTTGACTAATGTCCTTTTGGGAAGGAAATCTGTCATGCTTTCCTAACCTGGCCTACGTGTAATTTAATTGACTCTTCACTGCCCTCTGGACAAATAAAAATTGGCAATTAATGATGGCCTAGCCAGCGATTCCCACTTCCAGTGAATGAATTAGCAAAGATAATTATGGAATGTCTTCTTCATTGGCAGAGTTATAGAATACAAACGTATGGACATAATGATGAAACTGCATAAGATATTTGTCACGACATTACAGGAAAGACATAATTATTTTGGAAAAACTACAGAGAAGATTTGCTGGAATTTTGCCAGGACTTGAGAATTGTCGCTAAGAAGAAAGATTCAGGTTATCTTCTTTGGAACAGAGAAGGCTGATGGATGACATGATTGATGTATATAAAATTGTGAGGGGTACAGATAGGGTGGATAGGAGGAGACTGTTTTCCTGGGCAGGGAGTTCAAAAACCAGGTTACATAAATTCAAGACAAGTGACATAAGGGCTAGATTGGATGTGAGAAAAAAAGTATATGAAGAGGGTGGTGCTTGACTGCAATTCGCTGTCTGAGTGACAGATAGCCTAAACTCTTTTTTTTTAAAAGTACATGTATCTGCACCTTAAATTCTGTAAGTTGCAGTGTTGTGTGCTGTGTGCAGGAAAATGCAATTAGAAAGGGCATCTGGGTATCTTTGGTTTAGTATGGACAAGATGAACTGAATGGCTCAATTTTTTGCTGTATCATTTCTATAGTTCTATGGTTCCTATAGTGCGATGAGCAGAACGACACATGGTCGTCACGTTGTGACCTAAACGAAGTTTTGTGTAACTCCCACATAACTTCACTGTTGTTATAATCTATGCAACGACTGAAAATGATTAGTGTCCCATATGCCTTCTGAACTACCATGTTAACTTGTCCCAGAGCCTTCGAGAATCTGTGGACAAGGACACCAAGGTCCTTCTGCACTTCTGAGCTTCCTATTATCCTAATTTTCAGTGAGCATTCCTCTGTTGTGTTACTTCTTTCAAAGTACATCACCTCATCCTTTTTCAGGGTTGAAAGCAATCTGATAATCATCTGTACAACTGATGAACCATTGTCGATCTCACTATAATGTAAGACCTTTTTCCTCAGTATGAAAATACCGGTCAATATTCACACCATCCATAAACTTATTTTTCATCCCATCCCTAATTTCTCATTAGTTCACACCTTCGTCTTCTTCATGGCCAGGAATTATCTTCAAAGCTGTATCATCTGTTCTTAGAATATAACCGTTTAAAACTTGTAATCACTGATTGGAATATTCATTTTGTATGTGTGTGTAATTAACTTCATTAAGTATACACATATACTTTCAACAGCTTCAGTTTCTCCAAAAATATTAAACATTGCCATTTGGTCTTGTTCACACTGACACCATTAGAATAATTCTTTCATGCTGGTCATCTTTCTTAAACATTCCCTTATGAACCCAGGGTAAGTAAAGTACAATTGTAGAAAAAGAAAATCTTCCTGCATTTACCTCGTGCTTTGGATCACGTGGTATGGAATCCTTGAATGATTCTTTCTTCCAGTTGCCTGAAACAAAGGAAGAAAATTAGCATTTAAAATACTGTAAAAACTATTTCTTTCTAATTTTGGTGATTCTATGGCTTTAAGGGGTATATTTTTCGTTTGAACAGAGGTTTTGAGGCAGAAGTTCCAGCTGTCCGTTAACAACTCGTGAATAGATTTTCAGTCTTGTCTTTTTTTTTAAGTTGGAACAATAGATGCGGCCTGAATGAGTGTGGTCAAGCTCCCACAGAACCTAGAGGTTAGTTTTCGATACCAGCAACTGTTTCTGGTGTCTCAGCAGGATTGGAAGCTGCAGCAAATCTCTCCCTCTGCTGCACTCTCACAGTTTTGCCTTGGTGTTTTCTTAGACTGGAGTTGCATGTGAGGCAGTCTGTTCTTTTTTTCCTGAATTTGCCTTTGTCAAGGGTGTGTTTATGGGATGTTACTATATTAGAACAGGAAATTATTGATAGGTACTGTATCGAGTATTTTGTTATATATTTCGAGAGTTACAGTTAAGTCAATTCTTTCATTTTCTTTCGTTTTGTTTTGCTCTATTTTATCTACAGTGTATGAATAAAGTCTCTTTTTTTTTGCTTAATGTGGAGTATTTCAAACAATTGAATTGCATCTGGAAAGCAACATCTTACATTTAACTTTAGATGAAGAGAAAGGGAGGGGCTAGGGTATTTTCCTAATATATTTTGAAGGGGTTTGGTCGAGCCCCTAACAGTAATCAATCTGATCATACACACGATTTTGGAAAGGTGTAAAAACAACAGGGCTGTTGTGGTGGGCGATTTTAACTTCCCCTATATTGGTAAAGACTCAGTAAATGCTAGGGGCTTGAATGGGGCAGAATTTGTAAGGACCATTAAGGAGAGATTCTTGACAAAATATGTAAATAGTCCAAACAGGGAAGGGGTTGTACAGGACCTGGTTTTCAGAAATAAGACCGGCCAGGAGAGTGAAGTTTCTGTTGGGGAGCATTTTCGGAGTAATAGCGATAATACTGTGAGTTTTAAAATACTCATGAAATGGGATAACAGGAGTCCTCCTAAATTGGAGTAGGAAAACTATCACAGTGTTATGCAGGAATTGGAGAATTTTGATTGAAAGCGGCTGTTTGAACATAAGAACATAAGAACTAGGAGCAGGAGTAGGCCGTCTGGCGCTTCGAGCCTGCTCCGCCATTCAATAAGATCATGGCTGATCCTTTCGTGGACTCAGATCCACTTACCCACGTTCTCACCGTATTCCTTAACTCCTTTTTTTTAAAAGCGTTTACTGAAGTAGCGTCAACTACTTCACTGGGCAAGGAATTCCATAGATTAACAACCCTCTGGGTGAAGAAATTCCTTCTCAGTTCAGTCCTAAATCTGCTCCCTCTAATCTTGAGGCTATGCCCTCTTGTCCTAGCTTCACCTGCTAGTGGAAACATCCTCTCTACTTCTGTAAGATCCCCTCTCAATCTTCTGAATTCCAATGAATATAATCCCAATCTACTCAGTCTCTCCTCATAAGCCAACCCCCTCAATTCCGAAATCAACCTCATGAACCTCCTTTGCACCCCCTCCAGTGCCAGTACATCCTTTCTCAAGTAAGGAGACCAAAACTGCACACAGTACTCTAGGTGTGGCCTCACCAGCACCTTGTACAGCTGCAACATAACCTCTCTGCTTTTAATCTCAATCCCTTTAGCCTTCCTAATTACTTGTTGTACCTGCAGACCTACCTTCTGTGATTCATGCACAAGGACACCCAGGTCCCTCTGCATAGCAGCATGCTGCAACTTTTTACCATTCAAGTAATAATCCTTTTTACTATTACTCCTACCAAAATGTATGACTTCACATTTATTTACATTGTATTCCATCTGCCAGACCTTTGCCCACTCACTCAATGTATCTATGTTCCTCTGCAAAGTTTCACAGTCCTCTGCACACTTTGCTCTGCCACTCATCTTAGTGTCATCTGCAAACTTTGACACCCTACACGTGGTCCCCAGCTCCAAATCATCTATATAAATTGTAAATAGTTGCAGTCCCAACACCGATCCCTGAGGCACACCACTAGTCACTGACTGCCAGCTAGAATAGCACTCATTTATCCCCACTCTTTGCTTCCTGTTAGTCAACCAATCCTCTATCCATGCTAATACTTTACCCTTAATGCCATGCATCCTTATCTTATGCAGTAGCCTCTTGTGCGGCACCTTGTCAAAGGCCTTTTGGGGGTACATATGTATTGCACATGTGGAAGCATTTAAAATAGCAATCGGTAAGAGTTCAGAAGTTGCACATTCCTGTGAGAAAGAAGTATAGGTCTGGGAAGTTACGCGAACCTTGGATGACAAGGGATGTTATGACCTTATTCAGAAAGTAAATGAAAGCAAACGTAAAGTCTACGGGAATGGGAACCGACACAGCCCTTGAAGTATATGAGGAAAACAGGAAAGAAACAAGGCTAAAATTGGTCGTGAAAAGTCTTTAGCAAAACGGATTAAGGAGAATCGCAAAGACTTTTTTATACTCATATGGTAAGCAAGAGGACAGACAGGGAAAGAGTTAGCACGCTCAACGACAAAGCAGTGAATCTATGCATGGAGCCAGAAGAAGTAGATGAGGTCCTTAAGGAATACTTTTTATCGTTAGTCACCAAAGAGAAGAAATTCTTGGAGGATGATGTTAAGGAAGGGAGTGTCAAGTCTCCAAGCCAAGTTGCTATTAAAAAGGAAGAGGTGTCATGCGTCTTAAAAAGTATTAAGGTAGATCAGTCCCGGATTCTGATGGGATCTAATCACAGAATGTCAAGGGAAGTAAGAGACCAAATTTATGGAACATTGACAGACATCTTTGTATCCTCTTTGGCCGCAGGCTAGGTCCCAGAGGACTGGAGAATAAACAATGTTATCCTATTGTTTAAGAAGGGTAGCAGTGATTATCCTGGCAATTACAGGTAGACTGGTACAAACAGCGAAGTCACACTGTATCAGGGTGAGCTGGCATACAGAACTGCCTTCGTCATAGGAGACAGAGGGTAGATGTCGAAGGATGCTTTTCAGAATGGACGGCTGTGACTAGTGGTGTTCAACAGGGGTCAGTGGTGAGACCTCTGCTGTTCATGATCTACGTGAAATATTTGGAGGAAAATATAGCTGGTGTAATTATTAAGTTTGCGGATGACATCAAGATTGGTGGAGTCGTGGATAGTGAGTGATATTGTCAGAGGAGACAGCAGGATATAGATCAATTGGAGGCATGGGCAGAAAAATGGCAGATGGAGTTTAATCCGAACAGATGTGAGGCGATGCATTGTGAAGGTCAATTACAGGTGGAAATTGTATACTGAATGACAGAACCCTTAGGAGTATCAACGCGCAGAGGTATCTCGGCAGGTCCACAGATCACTGATGTTGGCAGCGCAGGTTGATAAGGCAGAAAAACAGGTTGATGGCATGTTTGCCTTCATTAGAAGGGGCATTGAATATAAGAATAGGCAAATTGTGCTGCAGCTTTAGAGAAATTTATTAAGGCCACAAGTGGAATATTGTGTACCGTTTTGGACACCACACTATCAGAAGGATGTGGATGCTTTGGAGAGAGGAACAAAAATGTTTGCCAGGATGTTGCCTGGTATCGGGGATTTTAGCTGTGAAAAAAAGTTGGCTAATTGGGTTTGTTTTCACCAGCACGCGGAAGGTTGAGGGGCAATCTAATAGAAGTCAATACAATTGTGAATGGCATGGATAGAGTGGAAGAATGGCATGGATAGAGTGGAAAGTATGAGGCTTTTTTCCCAGGGTGGAGGGGTCAATTACTTGGAGAGACTGGTTCAAGGTGCGAGCAGGGAAAGTTTAAAAGAGAGGTGCGAGGCAATTGTTTCACACAAAGGGTGGGGAATGCTTGGAATGTGTTGTGCGACAAGGTAGTGGAAGCACACGCATGAGCAGCATTCAAGAAACACTTGGATGAATACATGAAGAGGAAGAGAATAGAAGGATAGGAATCCTTGAAGTGAAGACAGTTTTAGTATGGAAGGGCAAAACGTGGCGGCTCAGGATTGGACAGCAGAAGGGTCCGTTCTTGTGCTGTATTGCTCTTTGTTCTTTGTACATCTGGAGCAGGTCCGTCTTGCACCTGGTCTTCCCAGTCCAACAGTAAGGATACTACCCCTGCACCATAAGAGGGAACACGTGTTTCAGCTATTAACTTAAACATCGAATAACGTACTGACTCTGTACCTGGGATATATTGCATGATGTCGTTCCAGCAACAATGGACGCATCCTACCTGAATTACATTTCCTGTAAATCCAACTCGAGGCAGCTAACGTCATGAGAGGTAGCATTATTACCAATGGACTCCAATAATACAAGGACTGGCAATGGGCACGTTGTGGCTCTGAAGAAGACAGAGAAACCATCAAAAGTCCCTGTATTTACCATCGCTAATCCTCTTAAACTGCACATCCTGGGCACTTCAGGACTAGTTAGCAAAATAAATCCATAACCTGCGCATCTTTGAACTGTGAGAGGAAACTGCAGCACCTGACGGAAACCCATGCAATCATGGGCAAAATGTACAAACTCCATACAGACAGTCACCTAAGGCTGAAATCCGACCAGGGTCCCTGGCGCAGTGAAACAGTGGTGCTAGATTGGTTTAGAATAGAATCATGGACAGCACAGGCAAGGTGAGCTGAAGGTCCTGCTCCTGTGTTATACTGTTCTGTTTTATGTTCGAATATAATGGTGTGAGTCCTGCATCAGAACTGGGATATGAAGTGGCAACTTCTGTTCTCAGACAGTGCTCAGCATTTGGAAATGTTTACAATAAAGATGATCTGATATGTTAGAGATCAGGAGGTATCAGGTATCTTAAGTGTATTCGGAGCACAAAATGTGTGGACGTAGGTATGTGATGATGGCATTATCCAAACATTGTTGGGGCGATATTGGTGTGGAATAGGAATAATGACATATATCTATTGTGCAAAATCGTCTGTTTCCAGAATGAGAATTTTTTTTTTTTAGAAATGCGGATGAAGATTTGTATGCATGAAGTGGGAAAGCAGCAAATTGGAAATACAGCTGTATTTTCCAATTTTATTCAGTGGAAGCTTCGAATTATTTCTTACTCCTTAACATTCATGAATGGCCTGGTCAAATGGATTGAAATTATCATTCATACAGCTAAATAGTGTAACATTGAGGAATGAAATCAATAGAAGTCCAGATAATCAGAAGCAGATACGAAAAAGGAGCAACGTTTTACTGATTATGCATTAAGTATTAGCCTCACCTATGGCAACATTTACCTTTCTGAAAAGCGATAACTTCGCTGGCAAGAATTTCTGTTGAATTGATTTGAACTGAGCAAGTGCAGGATGTGCCATGTTGCCACATTTCTGCTGGAACTCTGAAGTGACTTATGATACCGTATCCTCCAGCAGAGACGATTGTCCCAGGATATCTCCAATACTTGCCATCCCAAGTGGAAATATTCCAGCCAATGTGAAATGAATCAGAGAATATGTTGTTTACTAAACACACCAATGTGATAGCTTCCATGTGGAACATTTCATCCAGGGGAGGTGATAAGAGAAAGATGGCTGGGGATCCTGTTGAGTTGGAAAGGCAACACAGAATCACAACATTGCTATAAAGTAGAAAAGGACCATTCGGCCTATTGCGCTACATGGGCTCTTCAAACGAGCCTCATAATATAGCTGTTCACTCCTGTTTTTTTTTATTTTTCTGCATGTCTTTGGTACACCACTTCTATCTAAAAGATCATCCAATGTTCCTGGAAATTCCTTAATTGAACTTGCCTCCACTACATTTATAACCAGAGCGTTCAATAGCCTAACTACTTGCTGTGTGAAAGTAAGTTTAATTTTCACAACACTCTTGTTTCTTTTGAAATCATTCCTGGTCGTCCATGTACCTTTTATGAGCAGGAAAAGATTCTCCCTACCTACTCTACCAAGCAGCTCATGATTTTGAAAACCTCAATCAAGTCTTCTCTCATCCTTCTTTTCTCCAAGGAGAACAGTCCTAATTCCTTTTTTATCAACATAATCGAAGTTTCTCATTCCTGGAAACATTCTTGTAAATCCTTCCTGCCCTATCTCCAGTGCATTCTATTCTTTCATATAATGTGACACCTACAATGTTACAAAATGTTGATACATTTCCTTGCTCTTGTACCCTTTGCTCCAATAAAAAAAACAAAGATTACTGTATTCTTCATTAACTGCTTTCTCTGCACATGTCCTGTCAGCTTCATTGATGTGTGCATATATACACTTAGGACCCCTTGCCCTTGCACCCGCTTTAGTATTGTACTATCTATTTTACCTTGACTCTCAGTGTTCTTCCTACCAAAGTGGCTCAACTCAAACTTCTGTGCATTGAACTCGATGTGCCATCTATCCTCTCAGTCCAACAACTTGTCAATGTCCTTTTGTTGTCATCCTCACAGCTTACAATTCTTTCTGATCCCTTATAGTGGCAGAACTTCCTCCTCTATCACTATGGTCCAGGACAACATCTTCCTCTTCTGCAAAGATGTAACGTATTCATTTAACATCTCAGCAATGCACCCGCGCCAATGTGTAAATTACCTTTGTGGACTCGAATCAATGCTACTCATTCTTTAAACAATCTTATACATTGTATATGCTCTTATGCGACTTTGGGATTCCCTCTTCTGCTACTTTCTAATATTTTCTTGTAATTACATTTTGCTTATCTTGTTTGCTTTTCCAACTCCTCGCTAAACCTGCAGTATTACGCTTAGTTCTTACTTTTAATTCTGCCTCATATCTGACATAAGCATGACATTTTCTATCTAATGTTAATTTCTATCTCTTTAACCATTGAGGGAACTCATAATTTGTTTGTCCTCTCATTTCATTATAAAAAAATGCCTTGACTGTACCTGATCCGTTTCTATTTTGAAGGAGGCAAGGTATTGGCATGGATAGAGGATTAGTTGAGTGGCAGACGGCAAAGAAGAAGGATAATGTGATATTTTTCAGGATGGCAGCTAGTGACTAGTGGAGTTCCAGAGGGACCTGTGTGGGATCACAGCTATTCAAGTTTAACATTAACTATCTGGTCGATGGAACAAAGACAAGTGGAGGTACAGGAAGTGTTGAGGAAGCAGAGAGTTCGCAAAAGAATTTTGAACATTCGAGGCAATTGTGCAAAGAAGCGGCAGATTAAATAGAATGTGGGAAAGTGTGAGGTTATCCACTATGGTAGGAAGAGCACAGACGTAGGCTACTTTCTAAGGAGGAGACTGTTAAAGGAGAAGCTTAAATGCTATGTGCCTCAATGCGCAGTGCATCTGCAATAAAGTGGATAAATTAATCACGCAGATAGATGTAAACGGTACAATATAATTGGGATTATGGAGACATGACTGCAGGATGACCAGGGATGGGGACAGAATGTCCCAGAGTATTCAGTATTTAGGCAGTATAGGCAAAAGTGAAAAGGTGGTGAAGTGGCATTGCTGGTTGAAGTGCAAATTAACACAGTAGCAAGAAAGGATACTAGCTCTGACGATGTGGAGTCTGGATGGGTAGAGTTGAGAAGTACCATGGGGCAAAAAAATATCAGTAGGTGTCATATATAGACCCCCAAACTGCAGTGGTGATGTCGAGAGTGGCGTTTAAAAGGAAAGTAGAGATGCATGTGATAAGGGAATATCGGTGATCATGGGTGATTTTAATCTGCACATAAAGTGGGCAAATCAAATTAGCCACAATGCCATAGATGTGGAATTCCTGGAGTGTATACAAGATGGTTTTCTTGACCAATATGTGGAGGAACCAACTAGACAGCAGGCCATTTCGATTCGGTGTTGTGTAATGAGAAGGGAATCATTGCTAATCTAGCTGTACACGACCCCTTGGGGAACAGTGACCATAAGATGATAGAATTTTTTATCAAGATGCAGAGTGAGGTTGCTAATTCAGAGACTAGGGTGCTGAACTGAAATGAAGGAAACTACGAGGATATGAGGCGTCTGTTGGCCTTGATAGATTGGGGAGAGTTACTTCAAGAGATGACAGTGCATAGGCAATGGCTAACATTCAAGGAATACATGGGGGAAACTGCAACAATTGTTTATTCCTGTCTGTGGCAATAGCAAAATGTGTAAGTGGACCAATCCATGGCTTACAAAGAAAATAAGAAATACTTTCCAATGCAAGGAAGAAGCATACAGATTGGCCAAGAAAAATAATACATATGATTGGGAGCAGTTTAGAATTGATTAAGAAGGGGAAAGGAGAGAGGGAAAGTAAGCTTGCAGGGAACATGCAGACTGACGTTAATAGCCTTAATGGATGAATGAAAAGAAAGAGATTGGTAAAGACAAATGTAGGTCCTCTACAGACTGAAACTGGGGATGTATAAGAGGGGACAAAGAAATGGCTGAGGAACTAAATACATACGTTGGTTCTGTCTTCACAAAAGAGGATACAAATGAAATACCAGAATTGTTGGAGGATGCAACATTTAGCGAGAGTGAATAACTGAGGGAGATCAATAATAGTAGAGAAATGGTGTTGGGAAATTTTTTTGGGATTGAATGCTGATAAATCCCCAAGGCCTGATAATCTACATCCCAGAGTAATTAAGGAAGTGGCTCAAGAAATAGTGGAGCATTGGTGTTAATCTTCCATGATTCTATAGGCTCTGGAACTGCCCTGCAGATTGAGAGTGGCTAATGTCACTCCAACATTCAAAATAGGAGCTAGGGAGAAAATAGGGAATTACAGACCAGTGAGTCTAACATCGACAGTGTGGAAAATTCTTGTTTCTATTTTCAAGGATTTTATAGCAGAGCATTTGGAAAGCGGTGGCAGGATCAGACAGAGACAGCATGGATTTATGAAGGCGAAATCATTCTTGACAAAGCTGTTGGAATTCTACAAAGATGTAACTAGTATAGTTGACAAGGGAAGCCAGTCGATGTCATATATTTGGACTATCAGAAAACGTTTGACAAAATCCCACATAAGAGATTAATGTGCAAAAATAAAGTGCATGGGATCGGGGAAGTGTATTGAGACGGATAGGAAACTGTTTGACAGAGAGGAAACAAACAGTAGAAATTAATGTGTCTTTTTCAAATTATCAGGCAGTAACTAGTAGGGTGCCACAGGGTCCGGTGCTGGGACACCAGCTATTCACAGTATATGTTAATGATTTGGAAGACAGAACAAAATGTAACATCTTCAAGTTTGCAGATACCAAGTTGGGTGGGAAGGTGAACTGGGACAAGGATGCAGGAATCCTTCAGCACGATCTCGACAGGTTGCTGAGTGGATAATTCAATGGTAGATGCAGTATAATTTGGATAAATGTGAGGTTATTCACTTCAGAAGCAAAAACAAGAAGGCAGATTACTACCTGAATGGCTGTAAATTGGGAGAGGGGAGTGTGAAGCAGGTCATGGGTGTCCTTGTGCACCAGTCGCTGAAGGTAAGCATGCAGGTGCAGCAGCCAGTAAAGAAGGCAAATGGTATGTTGGCTTTCATTGCGAGAGATTTCGAGTGCAGGAACAGGGATGTGCTTTTGCAGTTGCACCGGGCCTTTGTGAGATCAAACCTGGAATATTGTGTGCAGTTTCGGTCTCCTTTTCTGAAGAAGGATGCTCTTGCTGTCGACAAAAGTGCAGTGAAGGTATACCGGACTGATTTCGGGGATGGTAGGTCTGACGTATGAGGAGAGGTTGACTAGTTTGGGATTGTTTTCTTTAGAGTTCAGACGAATGAGGGGAGATCTCATAGAGATTTATAAAATCCTGACAGGACTGGACAGGATAGATGCAGGGAGAATGTTCCCGATGGTGGTTGTGTCCAGAACCAGGGATCACAGTGTGAGGATTCGGGGTAGATGATTTAGGACGGGGATGAGGAGATATTTCTTCACCCAAAGAGTGGTAAGCCTGTGGAATTCATTACCACAGGAATTAGTTGAAGCCAAAACATTGAATGTATTCAAGAAAGGACTAGTTATAGCATCTGGGGCAAATGGGATCAAACGTTATGGGGAGAAATCAGGCTTAGGCTATTGAGTTGGATGATCAACCGTGATCGTGAAGAATGGCAGGGCAGGTCTGAAGGGTAGAATGGCCTCATCCTACCCCTATCTTCTTTTTTTTATGTTTCTAAATGGAATAGGCTTCAGAAATCTGATGTGCAAACGGACTTAGGAGTCCTGGTTCATAATTCTCTCACGATTAACATGCAGCTAAGTTGACAGTTAAGAAGGCAAATGCAACGTTGTCATTAATTTCAAGAGGACTAGAATACAAGAGCAACAATGTGCTGCTGACATTCTGTAAGACTGTACGCAGACCTCATTTTGAATATTGTGAGCAATGTTTGGCCTCATATCTGAGGAAAGATTGATGATTTTGCTTCAGTATCTTACAGTCTTATTGTTCTACTTTTGTTTTGTTTCCACCAAACTTCTCTTCCAGTCAATTCTGTAAAACTCTGCTTTCGCCTCATTTGGATGTTTGCATCTCCACGAACCGATTTTGTCCTCACTTTGGATTGTGCCAACTTGTTTCATACCGTACCAAAACTTACAACACTGAGACCATTGTGGACCAAATGTTCGATCAGCAGCAATTGAACCACTTTTTCCATCTCATTTCCAAGGCCCACGGTCAACGATTCTTCATTTATTTTACAAGGCAAACACTGTTTTAGGAAACTGTCCTGAATAAAGTATAGGGAGCCCTGTTCTTCATTGTCCCATACATGACGAGTAACCCAGTTTATGGCTAACAAATGTCTTCCACTGCAATCATTCTAAAATGTTGGCATTTTCCTGGAAATTTCCTGTAGATTTGCTCTTCTAAATCTTCTTCACGAGCTGATTACCTATACGCTACAATAATTAGTGCACTTGTTCTATTATTATTCCTTTGCTCGATCTTAGTTGTTGTCCCCTCTGAAAAACACTGAAATACCGTCCTTAACACATAGTTCTACTACTCCTCAAGTGTTGCATTTTCTTTTTTATTGCAAAGTACGTACCCAGGAATATTTGAAACCAAGTCCTTCCCTCTTTTAGCCGGTTCTCTGTCATTGTCACAACATTGTATTTCTACATGGCAATCGTGTCTGTCGCTCCCAAATCTTATTTCCTATACGCCAAGTATGTTAGATCTACTTTAGATTTCATTCCTTTCTCCCTTTCTCCGTCTTCATCTATTAACTTGCTATTGTGTATACAAGTGCCAGCTGTAACCCCAAGGACACTCAATTCAAGAGAATTCTCTTCAGCTCTTCGCTTTTGTTTCCCACACCGCTTCCAACTTAGGTTAAATCCCTCTCAGTAACAGAAGCACAATATTCCACAAGGAACTTCGGCCCAGCTCCATTCAAGCACAAACATCGCTTATACAATATCTATCAGCTGTGAATAAGTCCCAGTGTTCCAGGAATCTAAAGTCCTGCGCTATCTGTGCTATTAGCATTCATCTGCCTGAGTATCCTAATTCTTTATTCACTTACGCACAGCACTGGCAGTGATCTGGAGACTACCAGAGGTAACACAAAATTATAGTTCAACTTTCCTGGTTATTTATGGTGAAATGAATGAACCAGTCTTAAGTCTTACCTGTAATAAACAATTTCGATCCGTTTCCCATTGTATAGGGCATAAAATAATGTTCCCTGGCTGCACAGTAATAGTGACCTGAATCATTTCTCTGGACATCCCGAATCACAAGTGTATAAATCGACGAGTCGTCATTAATTTTTCCAGAATATCTTTCATCTGGAGCAAAGTGCTTGTGCACAATATAAACATGTTGCAGATATTCTCGTGACTGTTGTTTATACCAGCGAACACCTCCCCTCGCGTACCAACCAGTGTAGCAATTCAGCATTACCGTGCTTCCAACGGAAACTGTTTGTAATGGAGGAGTCTGTGGGAGAGTTTTCTGAACAGCAATAACTATTAAAACAGAACATGTCACAAGAAATGCAGGCTTTGCAAAAATGGAGCTAATTAAGACAAATCTGGATGGAATGAGGGAGAAAGGAGGGAAGTAACTATTCAAATGTATTCATTGTTTCAATTTAAGAAAACTACTAGACAATTTTGCTCAACGGAAGTTTCTACAAACAATAATTGTGTAACAAACATGTCGACAATATTCATCATTTTGGTAGAGAGACGTGTATTAGTCCAGAATACTATGTAGATTCATCAGTATATTTGTTTTTCTTAATTCCAGTAGTATCTATGAGATAAGGATGTTTGTTCAATTTTATACATTTTCGATAATACAGTTCGTCAATATGGTACTGATGCTAAAGTTAAAACCACTTTATGTTCCACTGGATGTAACTTCCTATTTACTTTACCCTGGAAATAATCCGGAAAAAAAAGCAAAAAAAAAACGCTAACCTGGCATAAGACAGAAAAGTGTACCGATACAGAAGATATTCATAGTTTATAGGCGATCTTCTCGCTCTGATCTTAACACTGTCTGCTTCTGTTCTTTTTTTCTCCTGATGCCCAACCTTGAGGTGTCACGAGCTGAAATGCACAACCGTCAAAATTATGTATTGCATTCACAAATAGCTGAATGGAAACAGTTCAGCAATGTACAGGATCGCTGTGGGTTTCCTGTTTACATGATAAACATCCACGTACAAATCTTTCTGCAAAGGTCAGTTGATTACTATTCGCTTTTAATATGTTAGAAAGGTGGTTTGCGGTACAAAGTGAGAACAAAAATAACTGTTCTACACTGAATTTTGTATGGGCAGCAAGAAGTGGCCAGATGCTACGCATTTTGTATTGGTCCAGAATATAGCCATTTAAAAACTCATGCCTGTATGAAGAAAATCATACCGTTTTCTCACAAAACAGTATTCATCTTCCAAAAACCTTTCAAGCAGAATACAGCCTGCCTCGTTCCATTTTGGATCTGCTCTGTACTCCCTAATCTGGTGTGAAATGTCACTAAGTGGATAGAAGATTAGCTTGAGAGGTAAAATATCAAAATTTAATGAGTCCCTCCAGAATTTTGAACACAGTGTAAAAGACAATTGCAATGTCTAGGCTACAGGTGTGCTGCACTTGTCAAGGTATTCTTTCACCTGCGACATTAAATCGATACGGTGTACTTGGCCTTTCAGTTGTTGTAAAATATCACATTAGAACTATATTCTCAAAATTATCAGGAGAGTTTCCACAATTTTCCTGAACACAAGATCCTGACATGCATAATTGGAGGAAAAGCCTTTGCTTATTAGAGCGTTACACAATGTAATCAGCATTAAGAAAGTGACGACCCATTAATTCTGATCTTCATGTCTTTATGCCCTTTGAGTTTACCGTCACTGTATAAATAAAGATATGCATCAATTGTCCTATATGTTTATCTCTTATTTGTTGATAAGCATTGCTGTCAATGTAACAAGGATCAGAAATTGATATAGAAATCTATGGTTGGACTCTAAATATTTTATTTTACTTTGTTTGCTTACTTACAGAGACCAATACAAGTAATAATTAAGTAGTCAACCATTTCTGCTTTGGATTAAGGGATGTCTAAATTGTTTAATTGCCTGTGCCAACAAGTATACATATGCACACACAAGTTTACAAATAAAAAATTAATCTCAGTAAAGAATACAAATACAACATAAAATGATTGCTATGTGGGTTTAATAAGTACTATAATGTAATAACATAATAGGCTTTAAGTAAAGTACTATAAGAGTAAGAAGCCCTCTCTCGGGTTTTGTTATTTGACAAACAGATGCATGAATGAAAAATGATTGAATAATGATAAATACTGCATAAAGAAAAATAGGTACAGAATCTTTGATAAATAGTTATGTCATTTCTAAGAAAATGAATTGTTTGCTTGAATCAACAACAGAATAAAATTCAGCCAAGTGCTGAATCGAGCATGGATAAAGGTATGTGAGCTTTAAGAAAGCAGAAACATAGAACAATATATTTGTTGTTATCAAATGCTTCTATATTTCTAACTAGAAAGCTAGCACTAACATTCCAATTTTTCTTTGGATGAATATAATGACAGCATTAAATTTCTAAAAGAAAGTTAAATTTTCATGAATGACGTGAATGTGATCGATAAAGTTCCACTTGTTGTATAGGGAAACATAACGCTAACAAGGGAAATAATTGTACAATAATTTGATTTTTTTAATTCTTAAACAAATAATAATATAACTTCCCGTGACCAAAATGGGCAATAGTCAAAATTAATTCTACTGTGCACATATTTGTTTCAGCATGAGTCTGAAAATTACCTTTTATGCATTTTCCCAATTTCTGTCCACATGAATCAAGCACTCTAATTCAGTCAGCACATTGACAATTCCTCAACACTTTTCAACTGCCAATTCAAATCATAATTAATGCTCTATTCAAAATAAACCTGCATGACTATTTTCTTCATGATTTTATACCATCTCATCAATGTGTTAATTGCACAACCTGTTCCATTCATCTAAAAGTACTCTATTGATTTACACTTCCCAATCACGACTCAGTAATCTTAAGGTATTCTCTTCCTTCTTTGAAACATTGCTGCTTATCTATACATGATTGCTCACTAGAAATTTTTGCACTCCCTACCATCTTCCACGCCAATTCCAAATGACTTCAACCACTGGCCAGGCCGGTTTTCAACCTCCACTTGTTAACATTTACACGTTATTCATCATTACTAACTCTCCCTTTAAATAACATCACCATTTCCATTTTCTTTTTCTATTGCATTTCTTTAATTGGCTCTTCACAATCACCCTCATTCTTAACCGCTCCCCGATTCTATTTTGGAACGGGAAAGTGGACCTTGGACTCATTCCTCATCTAACAAACCAACTTTACTGATATGAGTAACTATGAACTCATTTGCAATGTCTGAGTGAAAATGAGATGATGAATTAAGTCCAGTTTGCTGAGGAAAGGAAAAATGAAAGGAGAGAACGTTAGTGGAATGAGTTAATGTGTGATGAATATGGATCAGCTAAAGTTGAGATGCAATGTGTGAGGATAATCTGAGGAATTGGAGGGAGTTGATGGCACAATGGTATTGTTTCTAATTTATTATTCCAGTAACTCAGTTAATTTTATACGGAATTGTGTTCAAATCACGTCATGGCAGATGGCAGAATTTGAATTCATGACGATGAAACCCTTTGTCTATTGCCAAGAGACACCCAGCTAGCTCGCGAATATCCTTCAGGGTAGAGTGTTTTCCAATCTTACCTGGTTTGCCCTGCATGTGATTCCAGACATGCAGCAATTTGTTTGACTCTCAACTGCCCTCTGAAATGGCCAAACAACCCACTCATTTGTATCAATCGTTATGAATTTCAAGAATGAAATCAGATGCCTCCTGGCATCGACCTAGGTATTGGAAATAACAATGGCAGATAAGGCCCTGTTAATCTTTGAAGTATTCCTTACAAACGTCTGGTGGATAATGCGAAAATTGGTTGAAGTTATTCACAGAGTACTCAAGCAGATTACTCAAGCCTGACATATTCATACGCATGGAATCACAGCTGACAAAGTCCCAGACACCACCATGACAATCTCTGGATATGTCCTGTCTCTCCGCAGGACAACCCAATAGAGGTGGCAGTGTAGCAGTGTACAGTAGGGAGGAAGTTGCCCTGGAAGTCCTGAACATTGACAGCGGACACCAGGAGGTCTCACAGCTTCAGATTAAACATGGCCATGGAAATCTTCTGCTCATCGCCACGAATCGCCCTCCCTCAGCTGACGAATCAATCCTCCTTCATGTTTGACAACACTTGTAGGAATTATTGAGATTGGCATAGTTGCAGACTCTACTCTGGGCAGAGGATTTCAGCGTCCATCAACATGTCTGTTTTGGTAGTAGGACTGCAGGTCGAGCTGGTCGGTTTGAAAACGACAAAGCTGTTTGGCTGTGTCTTCAGCCAATGGCGAGGGAACCAATAGTAGGGAAAAGCATACTGTCCTCATTCTTCTTGGTCTGCCAGCTGCAAATGCGTCTGTCATTGACAGTACCGGTAAGAGTGTGCAATTCTTGTAAAATGAAGTCTACAAAATTTTGAGCCATTGAGAATACCCTCCACTGTATTGTGTGGCTCTACTCCCATGTAAAATGGAACAGGCTCAAAAAAAGGTCCAGTAACTCAAGACTGTGCATCCGTGGAGCGCTGTGGGCCAGCAACAGCAGCAGAACTGTACTCCCCAGTACAAACTGCAACTTCACAGTCCAGCATATTCCACTACCATCAAGCCAGTGGAATTAGCCCTGGTTCAATGGAGGTGCAGAAGGACATGTTAGGAGCTCACCAGCCATTTCTAAAAACTGATATGTCAAACTGGTGAAGTTACCAAACATGCATGGCAAATAGCATTAGCAGCCATTGATAGTCAGAGCTAAGCGATTGCACAATCAATTGATCAGATTTAAGGTCTGCACTCCTGCAACATCGAATTGTGAATGCGAGTGAGCAATTAATCAAAGTACTGGAGAAGTAGGCCCTGCAGATATCGCAAGCAAATGTTCCAGTGTTGGTGAATTGTGTTCTATTCTTGTCCTCTAATGTATTGGCAGCATTTGCAACAGTGGTGGAGCAAATGATCTCTCCATTCTCGGGAATTAATTTGGGCAGTCAATCGGTTCTCAGAAGTTGAGTTGAGCACCGGTGCTCGAGAGTTGGGACAGTCTCCTGCCTATGGCAGCAGCTGGAGTATCTGCGCCTTTGACAAAGGCAACGTTTTGTGTTCAGTCACCGGGGTCACGGGCTGCTTCAGAGTCCTTCTTCCTTGGTGTTGCAGACTTCGGAAAGCTTTGGCAGTTCGAGTGTTATGGCATGCTGCAGCTACTTAGGAAATCATTCAGCCATGGATGGAAGAAAAAGGAATTTGCCCAAAATTTGTATAATTCATTTATTTTTATAATTAATGTAATTAAAATGGTGCCGGTTCTGGTGACTTAGACACATGTTACTGTATTTTCATAAATACACGTGAAGTAACTACACAGAGACCAGTATCCCATCACCAAGAAACCCCTTATTTACATCGCACAGTACATGTGCTCCGACAATCCAGCTCAAAGCCAATCCCTAGACTGAGGAGAAGTTCTGAATCTCCTATTTATATTTGTCAGCCCGGGCTCCCTGATTGGCCTGGTTAACAACTCCAATCACGGATCAATGGTAAAGAACAGGCCTACATCACCACCCATCCCACCCCCAGGTCCCAGGACATACTTTTTTATTTTGTAGCTTCTTCTGGGACATTTTTGCCACAGGTCAATTTCCTCTGATTTGGCCTCGGGTAATATGTACAGCTCCGTAGCCTGTTCTTATGCAGAGAGCGTTTCAGGAGAGTTTCCTCCTTACCTTCTGATGTTCACGGTATCAAGGTTGCATCCACCTTGAACTCTGAGGTATCCTCAGTGCAAGTTATACGGGGAGAGCCCACAGTTCCTGACGATCTTTCTGGCTGTCTTGAAGGGGCAGGTATGATTTGCTCCTGCTGCGTTTCCATTGGAGGAGCTTTGACGTGATTCATTCATTTGTTCAGGGCCACCTCACCGACCCGAACTTCATATGTCACGGGTCCTGATCTTGCAGCGAACATCCTGCCATGCTGGGATATTTCCATAATTGGGCACCAAATGTAGTTCCCCGAAGTAAACTGTCTCTCTCTATCTTAGGGGATGCATGTGGCTGGCATTGGCGCTGTTGATGTCGTTTCATGCCCCCAACCAGGCACAGGAATATCATGTTTAACCTGGTGCAGAGTCTCCTCCTGATCAACAATTCTGCTGGAGCAATCCCTGCAGTTACAAGTGGTGGCCCTGTAATCAAACAGGAACCCAGACAGTTTGATATCGAGTGAATCTGTCGGCTGTGTCTTTGAGCCTGCCTTCAAAATTTGGATTTCTCTTTCTGCCAGAATATTGCATGATGCATGGTGCAGATGTCTTCGAACACCCTGAATGCCATTGTCTGTGACAAAAATTTCTGGGAGTCTGTGCATTGCAAGTGATGTTCACAGACTTTTCAATCGTCATCCCTGACTTTGCAGAATGACCTCTATGTACGCCCAGCCATGTTGAATGGGTATCCACACTCACCAGGAACATTAAGCCCATGAAATAACGTATAACCGAGTCCAAGCTTTACCCAGACAACAAGGTGCAGGGCTGGATGAACACAGCAGGCCAAGCAGCATCATAGGAGCAGAGAGGCTGACGTTTCGGGCCTAGACCCTTCATCAGAAAAGGGGGAGGGGAAGGGGGTTTTGAAATAAATAGGGAGAGAGTGGGAGGCGGATAGAAGAGGGATAGAGGAGAGGTTAGGTGGAGAGGAAACAAACAGGTCGAAGAGGCGGGGATGGGGCCAGGAAAGGTGAGTGTAGGTAGGGAGTTAGGAAGGGGATAGGTCAGTCCAGGGAGGACGGACAGGTCAAGGGGGCGGGATGAGGTTGGTCGGTAGGATAAGCTTTACCCAGCCATTTCCAGGAATGTGGGTGTGTTGCCGGGGGAAATTGTTTTCTTTGTTGGCACTCTGGCTACTGCCTGGGCAACGCAGCTGTTTCGGCACCCAATCCTGGTTACAAAACATAACGTCTTTCAAACATCTTCATTTTGGAAACCCCTGGATGACCCTGCTGGAGTTCAGCCAGTATCTGACGACGACCTTTACTTGGGACAATCACTCCAGCTCCTAATAGGCCATCCTCTACAGTGATCTGGTCCTGCCAAATTTCCAACGGTCCCAGCTCTGTTTGTGATGGCCCTTCTGTTGCCCCCACTTCCAACAGCTGGCTTTGTTTTTTTTTTCCAGAACGGGATCCTTTTGTGCCTACAGCCAAATATTGTCAGCAGTGATCAGAAGGGTGTCCAGAAAGTTTAAAAGCAGAAGAGATGCTTCCAGTGGAGGCATCATTGGTGGCATATCTGCCAATGGGATATGGCTCAAGGAATCCGAATTTGCCACTTGGCCTCCCGGTCTATGTTCCATATCGTACACACTGAGAATAAGAGCCCACCACTGAATTTAACAGAAGCTGCTGTTGATATAGTCTTGTCTTCTTTTTGTAGCCCTAGCAGGGGTGTGTGATCCATTGTTATGTTTATGTTTGTACACGTATTGGTGAAAATGTCTCAGACTAATGTTGACTGCCAACCCTTCCTTCCCTATCTGGGCATATTTGCATTCAGCATCAGCCAAAGTCCAGGAAGGATATGCTAAAAGGGGTTCTTCTCAATTGGGCCACGGGTGAGCCAACACTACACGAATACTACAGGGGGAGACATCATATGTCAGCACAAACTTTCAAATGGGATAGTGGTGGGCCAACACCTTAGATGACACTGCTTTTTCACTTCCCTACTTGTTGGCTACGCCACTATTTCCAAGGCTGACCCTTTGTCAATGGCATGTGTAAGGGTGACAAAATGGAGGCCAGGTTACGTATAAATTCTGTGTAATAACCCAAGGAAAGACCAACCTCGCATACAGATGTGAGAGCTGGGGCACTTTTGATCACCCAGCTTTATCTGACAATGGGTGTACCCCAGTTGTGCCGATTTTGTAGCCCCCAGTGAATTGGGGCACCTGGAACAGACATTTTTCCCTTCTAAGGTGTACAAGTGATTGAGAGAAGTGTTTAAGCACAATGTCCAAGATTTCCAAGTGTTCTTTATTGGTCTTCCTGGGTATGAGTACATCATCCAGATAAATATCAAGTTGTGGTAGCCCTTGTAAAATATTTTATGTTGTCCACTGGAAAAGAGCATAGGCTATTAATGTTCCAAATGACAATCTGGTATATTACTAAAAACCCTAATGAGTATTAATTATGACATATTTCTGGGTTTCTAGGCAGGAGTAGCTCATGCCCAGATTCGTAAAGGAGAGCTTCCCCATATCCCCACCAGTTTTGAATACAAGTCCTCTATGTGAGTAACTGTACATTTATCCAGCTGTGAAAAACAGTTCACCATTTGCTAAGAATTCCCATAAAGGCAAACCGAGCCATCAGCCTTCACAATCTACCTCCCTCAACTACATCGAACATAGAACCATACAACAAAATGCAGGCCCTTTGGCCCACAATGTTGTGCCGACCTATTATCCTACTAGGATCAAAGTACCTTGCATCCCCTACATTTTACTATCCTCCATGTGCCTATCCAAGAGTCGCTTAAAAGTCTCTAAAGTATCTGACTCCACTACCACTGCCGGCAGTGCATTCCACACGCTCACCACTCTCTGTGTGAAGAACCTACCTCTGACATCTCCCCTCTACCTTCCTCCAATCACCTTAAAATTATGACTCCTCGTAATAGTCATTTCCGCCCTGGGAAAAAGTCTCTGACTATTCACTCTATCTAGGCCTCTCATCATCTTGTACACCTCTATCAAGTTACCTGTCAATCCGTCTTCGATCTAAAGGAAACAAACACTAGCTCCCTCAACCTTTCCTCATAAGACGTGCGCTCCAGTCGAGGCAGAATCCTGGTATATCTCCTCTGCACCGTCTCTAAAGCTTCCACATCCTTCCGAAAATGAGGTGATCAGAACTGAACATAACATTCCAAGTGTGGTCCAACCAGGGTTTTAGAGATCTGCAACAGACCTCGCGGCTCTTAAACTCAATTCCCCTGCCGATGAAAGTCAGTGCACCATATACCTTCTTTACAACCCTATCAACTTGGGTAGCAACTTTGAGGGATCTATGGACATGGACCCCAAGATCCCCCTGCTCCTCCACACTGCCAAGAATCCTGCCATTAACCCTGTATTCTGCATTCAAATTCGACCTTCCAAAATGAATCACTTCACACTTTTCTTGTTAAATTCCATCTGCCACTTCCTTGCCGAGCTCTGCATCCTGTCAATGTCCCGTTGCAACCTACAACAGCCCTCCACGCTGCCCAAAACTCCACCAACCTTCGTGTCATCGGCAAACTTACTAACCCACCCTTCCACTTCCTCATCCAAGTCATTTATAAAGATCACAAAGAGCAGAGGTCCCAAAACAGATCCCTGCGGAACACCGCTGGTTATCCACCTCCAGGCTGAATACTTTCCATCTACGACTACACTCTGTCTTGTATTGGGGAGCCAGTTTTGTATCCAGACAGCCAAATTTCCCTGAATCCCATGCCTCCTTACTTTCTGAATGAGCCTACCATGTGGAACCTTATCAAATGCCGTGCTAAAATCCATGTCCAACACATCGACTGCTCTGTCTTCATCAATGTGTTTTGTCACATTCTCAGAGAATTCGATAAGGCTTGTGAGGCATGACCTGCCCCTCACAAAGCCATGCTTACTATTTTTACTCAAACTGTACTTTACCAAATAATCATAAATACTATCTCTCAGAATCGTCTCCAACAATTTGCCCACCACAGAATTAAGACTGACCAGTCTGTAATTTCATGCTTTCCTCACAAACGTCAAGGTCCCTCTCAATGGTTAATACTGAAGAAAAGTATTCATTAAGGACCTCCACTACATCCTCTGACTCCACGCACCAGTTCCCTTCACTGTCCCTGATTGGCCCTTCCCTCATTCTGGCCACCCTCTTGTTCTGCACATAAACATAGAACGCCTTGGAGTTTTCCTTGATCCTACCCGCCAAAGTTCTCTCATTCCTCCTTCTAGCTCCCCTCAGTCTATTCTTCAGTTCCTTCCTGGTTACCTTGTGGACCTCTGGAGCCCTGTCCGATCCTTGCTTCCTCAACCTGAAGTAAGCTTCCTTCTTCCTCTTGACTAGATGTTCCACATGTCTTGTCATCCAAGGTTCCTTCACTGTACCATCCCTTCCTTGCCTCAGTGTGACAAACCCATCCAATACTTGCAGCGAGTGCTCCCTAAACAACCTCCACATTTCTGTTGTGCATTTCCCTGAGAACATCTGATCCCAATTTATGCTTCGTAATTCTTGCTTAATTGTAATTGTAATTCCCCCTCCCCCAATTAAATACTTTCCCATACCGTCTGCTCCTATCCCTCTCCATGACTCTCGTAAAGGTCAGGGAGTTGTGATCACTGTCACCGAAATGCTCTCCCATCAAGAGATCTGACACCTGGCCTGGTTCGTTGCCAAGCAGCAAATCCAATATGGCCATCCCTCAATTCGGCCTATCTACATATTGAGTCAGAAATCCTTCCTGGACACACCTGACAAAATCTGCTCCATCGAAACTATTTGCACTTAGGAGGTTCCAGTCTATATTAGGGAAGTTGAAGTCACCCATGACAACAACCCTTTTACTTCTGCAACTTTCTACAATCTGACTCCCAAACTGTTCCTCAGTGTCTCTGTTGCTATTGGGGGGTCTATAGAAAACTCCTAATAAAGTTACTACTCCTTTCCTGTTTCCGACTTCCACCCATACTGACTCAGTGGACAAACCCGCCTCCACGACCTCCCTTTCTGCTGCTGTGATATTATCCCTAAATGGCAATGCCACTCCCCCACCACTTTTACCTCCCTCCTATTTCTTCTGAAACATCTGTAGCCCGGAACATCCGACAACCATTCCTGCACCTGTGTTATCCAAGTCTCCATAATGTCCACAACATCGTAATTCCAAGTACTGATCCATGCTCTAAGTACGTCACCATTATTCCTGACTCTTCTTGCATTAAAATAGACACACCTCAAACCGTAACACTGACTGCAACTTTGCCCTAACAACTGCTCAACCTTCCTCACAGTTTCTCTGATTGCTGTATCTGCCTGTACACCGGCTACCCCATCCTCTGATCTGTAGCTCCAGTTCCCATCCCCTTGCCAAATTAGTCCAAACCCTCCAGAAGAGCTCTAGCAAAACTCCTGCCCAGGATATTGGCGGCCCTCCAGTTCAGGTGCAACCTGTCCTTCCTTTGCAGGTCCCACCTTCCCCAAATGGTATCCCAATGATCCACACATCTGAAGCCCTCCCTCCTACACCAGCTCTGTAACCACATATTCAGTTGCACTCACTCTCTATTCCTGACCTCACTAGCTCCCGGCACCGGTAGTAATCTTGAGATTGCTACTCTGCTCGTCCTAGCTTTTAGATTGCATCCTAAGTCCCTATATTCACTTTTCAGATCGTCATCCCATTTGCTAGCTATGTCATTGGTACCGATGTGACTTCTGGCTGCTCTCCCTCCCTCTTAAGAATCCTGTAGACTTGAACCAAGAAATCCCTGACCCTGGCACCCGGGAGGCAACATACCACCCGGGAGTCTCACTCAGTACCACAGAATCTCCTGTCAGTTCCCCTAACCATTGAATCTCCTATCTCTATCGCTCTCCTCTTCTCCCCCTTCCTTTCTGAACCACAGAGCCAGGCTCAGTGCCAGAGACCTGGCCACTATGGCTTTCCCCTGGCAGGTCGTCCCCCGCAAAAGTATCCAAAGTGGTACACTTAATATTGAGGGGAATGGCCAGAATGGAACCCTGCACTGTCTGCGTATTCCCTTTCCCCCTCCTAACAGTCACCCAGCTACCTTTGTCCTGTAACTTGGGTGTAAGACCCTCCCTATAACTCCTCTCTATCACTGCCTCAGCCTCCTGAATGGTCTGGAGTTCATCCAGCTCCAGCTCCAGTTCCCTAACACAGTCTGTGAGGAGCTGGAGTTGGGTGCCCTTCTAGCAGGTGAAGTCAGAAGGGACATTCATAGTGACCCTTACCTGCCACATCCTACAAGAGGAGCATGCCCTAGCTTCCATTCCCTCTCCTCTGGATTTCCAAAAGAGGAGTTGCACTGGAATTCTGACCCTCTATCCATTTTTTTTTTGGTTAGAGGAGGAGGATGGATGAGGGATACCACACGTGTAGTGTTTTGGGTTAGTCAATGCTCGAATATGATAGTTCACTTCCTGGCTCGCGCTCTCACCGCTCCCACCACTCCAATTAAGAAGGCCGCTGACTCACGAGGCAAGTTTTTGTCAGGAAACCTTACCTTTCCTGCTGCCTCCTGGCTCGCGCTCTCACCACTCCCGCCGCTCCAATCAACTCTTGAAAGATTTTGGTATCCGGTGCCAAAGAGAAAATTAAGGTCCTGATAACTGAAAATGCAGCGGGTCCACCAGCATTCAGAAGGATTACTTGTTGTTTTTCATTGACCCCAATATAATTTGCTCAGAAAGAAGGATCGAACCAGTCAAGCTTCCCAAACAGAAGCATAATGCCAGAAATATTTATGAAAACTCAAAGACAATTGTTGTGAGCAAATTGAGTTCAGGCATATGCTGTTTTCTCTCATTGCCACTGAAAATATTACACAGAGGCTGATATCTTGCCACCAGGTCACCCTTATTTATACATGCACGGTGCATGGGCCCTGAACAGCCAGCTCAATGCCAGTAATTAGATGAAGAAAATCTATGAATCTCTTGTTTATACCGACTATCCAGGGCCCCCGATTGGCCCAGATTAACAAGCCGAATCAAGAATCACACAGTCACAGAGCTCCACGTGGCCAAGGTTCCATGCACTAAAGCATGTAACAATACATGTTGCTGTCCTATAATGTAATATTCAATGTTGGAACTTACAGTGCAGAAGGTACCACTGAAGCATCCAGAGCAACCTCGAGCCAACAGTGCCAATTGAATGATTCATCTCGGCCACCTCCAGTTGTTGTCAACATTACAGATGTCAGTTTTCAACATGGTTAGAGGCATTGGATGCTACAAAGGCTATGAGCACTGACAAAATTCTGACAATAGTACTGCAGGCTTGTGCTACAGAACATGCTGCTCCCCTGGTTGATCTGTTCAATTCCATTTACCCATTTTCCCAGCAGTGTGGAAATTGACCAGGTGTAGCCTGCACACAAAAAAGCAGGACAAATCCAATGGGCTAATTACTGGCCCATTATTCTATTGTTGATCATCAGTGACGTGAAGGCATGTGTTATGGACAGTGCTATCTAGCAGCACCTCCCCAGCAATAAATTGCTCACTCATGCCCAGTTTGGGTTCTGTCATTCAGTTGTTGACCTGTTTACAGCGTTGATTCACCGCTATAGGCTAGAGGATGTGGATGTTAGTAAGGAAGATGTACTAGGAATTAGAGGAACTTGAAGATAGATAAATCTCCTGGGCCTGATGGGATTTATCCAAGGATTCTATGGGAAGAGAGGGAAGAGATCGCAGGGCCTCTGGCGATGATCTTTTCGTCCTCACTATCCACAGGTACCGTGCCGGAAGATTGGAGAGTGGCAAACGTCATTACATTGTTCAAAAAATGGAATAGGGAAAAACCCAGAAATTACAGGCCAGTTAGTCTTAATTCAGTGGTGGGCAAATTATTGGAAAGGGCTTTGAGAGTTAGGATTTATGATCACTTGGAAAGGCACAGTTTGATTCGTGATAGTCAGCATGGATTTGTGAGGGGTAGATCATGCCTCACAAGCCTTATTGAATTATTTGCAGAGGTGACCAAACACGTGAATGAACGTAGAGCAGTGGACGTGGTATACATGGATTTAAGTAAGGCGTTTGATAAGGTTCCCCATGGTAGGCTCATGCAGAAAGTAAGGATGCATGGAATAGGGAGAAATGTGACAGATTGGATTCAGAATTGGCTGACCCTTAGAAGACAAAGGGTGGTAGTGGAAAATATTCAACATGGTGCTCAGTTACGCGTAATTTACCACAAGGATCTGTTCTGGGTCCTCTTCGATTTGTGACTTTTGTAAATGATTTGGATGAAGGAGTGGAAGGGTGGATTAATAAGTTCGCGGATGATACAAAGGTGGGTCAAGTTGTGGATAGTGCAGAGGGATGTTCTAGGTTACAAAGGGACATTGATAGGATGAAGAGCTGGGCTGAGAAGTGGCAGATGGAGTTTAACCCTGAAATGTGTAACGTGATTCATTTTGGAAGGACAAATTTGAAAGCAGAATACAGGGTTAACAGAAAGATTCTTGGCAGTGAGGAGGAACAGAGGGGTCTTGGGGTTCATGTCTACAGCTCCCTGAAAGCTGCCACCCAGGTGGATAGAGTTGTTAAAAGGCGTATGGTGTGTTAGCTTTCATTAATAGAGGGATTGAGTTTAAGAGCCGTGAAGTTATGCTCCAACTATACAAAAACCTGGTTCAGCCAAATCTGGAGTATTGTGTCCAGTTCTGGTTGCCTCATTACAGGAAAGATGTGGAAGCGTTGGTGCAGAGGAGATTTACCAGGATGTTGCCTGGAATGGAGGGAAGGTCTTAAGAGGAAAGGTTGAGAGAGCTCGGGCTTTTCTCTTTAGAACGACGAAGGATGAAAGGTGACTTGATAGAGGTGTACAAAATGATCAGAGGTATAGATAAAGTGGACAGCCAGAGACCTTTTCCTTGGGTGGAGGTAGCTATTACGATGGGGCATAGTTTAAAAGTGAGTGGAGGTAGGTATCGGGGAGACATCAGAGATAGGTTCTTTACTCAGAGAGTGGTAGGGGCGTGGATTGCATTGCCGGAGAGGGTAGTGGAGTGGGTCTCATTATGGGCATTTAAGCGGCTATTAGATAGGCATTTGGATGATAGTATAAGGTAGCAGTGGAGGTTAGATAGACCTTAGGTTTAGGATAAATGTTCAGCAAAACATTGTGGGCCGAAAGGCCTGTACTGTGCTATACTGTTCTATGTTCTATGTTCTTAAACGTGGACAAAAGACGTGAAATCTAGAGATGAGGTCACAGTTACAGCCTTTGAAATCTAGGCAACTTTTGGCTAAGAGTGGCATCAACGAAGCCTAGCACAAGGGAATCAGTGGGCAAACTAACTGCTGGTTCAAGTCAAATCTGACACGTAGGGAGATGATTGTGTTTGTTGGACGTAAGTCATCTCAGTTTAAGGTTAGTGTCTCAGGTTGAACCAACTTCAATTGCTACATCAATGACCTTCCTTCCATTATAAGGTTAGAAGAGGAGATGTTCACCAATGATTGCACAATGATCAGCGCTACTCATATCTCCTCATATACTGAATCAGTCCATATTCAAATACAACAAAATCTGGACAATATCAAGGTTTGCGCTAATAAGTGACAAATAACATTCGCTCTACACAAATCTCAGATAAAGACCCTCTGCAACAAGAGATCATTTAACCATCGCCCCTTAACTTGAATGGCTTTACGTCATTGAATTCCCCACTATCAACATCCTGGACGTTAACATTGGCCAGAATCTGAATTGCACTCTCTATACAAATACCGCAGCTGTAGGAGTAGAGTCATAGAGTCATACAACATGGAATGGACCCTTCGGTCCATGCCAAACAGAATGCCAAACTGAAATAGTCCCATCTGCCTGTTCCTGCCCCATATCCCTCCAGAAGTTTGCTCTTCATGTACATTTACAAATATATTTTAAACGTTGTAATTGTATCCACATTCATCATTTCCTCTGAAGGTTCATCAACATAGCAGCCACCCTCTGTGTAAAATAAAATTTCCCTCATTTTTGTTAAATCTCTCTCCCTCACCTTAAGAATGTGACCCCTTGTCTTGAAATCCACCATCCATATAATTAATGGAAATGACAACTACCATTAAATCTGTCTATACTCCTCATTATTTTGTAAGCGTGTACTCCATTGAGAAATGCACCTCCTGACTCCCCTAAGGCTGTCTACCATCTACAAAGCACCCCTAAGACTGTGTACCATCTACAAAGCAGAAGACATGAGTGTGATGAAATGCACTTGACTGTATGAGTGAAACTCCTCAACCCTTAAGAAGCTTGAAACAATTCAAGTCAAAGTAGCTCACTTGATGAGCATCACACCCACATGCATCAATCCCTGAATCACTGACACTTCCAAGCAGCAAGATGCATTGAAAAATTCATCAAAGGTCCTTAGATAACCCATTCTAAACCCACGACCATTTCCATCTCGAAGAACAATGGCAGCAGATATATGGCAACAGGAACACCTGCAATTTCCACTCCAAACCACTCACTATCCTGACTTGGAAATATATCGCCATTCCTTCAGTGATGGTTGGTCAAAATCCTGGAACTCCCACCGTAAAGACATTTATGTCCACGTACAGCACACGCTCTGAATCAGTTCGAGAAGGCAACTCACCACCACTTTCTCAAGGACAGCTACAGATGGGCAATGGATGCTGGCACCAGAGACGCCCACATTCCACAAGTGAGCAAGAAAAATATGTTGTGTGTATACTTATAGATAATGGAGGGAATAAATGGTTCCATAAGGGAAATGGGCAGCGGAGTTTGGAACTAGATATTGACAAGAGACCCGAGGGGAAGGAGCATGGGAATTTGATATTGGGTCTTAAAATGAAATTGGGATTGGAGCAATGGGAGGACATCATTTATAGGTGACGTTCGGTTACTGGGTCAATTAATGAATGGGAGAGAGACCATAAGACCATAAGACATAGGAGCAGAAATTAGTCCATTTGGCCCATCGAGTCTGCTCTGCCATTCAGTCATAGCTGATAAGTTCCTCAACCCCATTCTCCCACTTTCTCTCCATAACCCTTGATCCCCTTGATAATCAAGAACCTATCTATCTCGTCTTAAATGTACTCAATGACGTGGTCTCCACTGCATTCTGTGGCAGTGAATTCCATAGATTCTTCTCCTTATCTCCGTTGTAAAAGGTCTCCCCTTCACTCGAAGGCTGTGCCCTCGGCTCCTAGTCTCTCCTACCAATGGAAGCATCTTCCCAACATCCACTCTGTCCAGGCAATTCAGTATTCTGTAAGTTTCAATTAGATTCTCCCTCATCCTTCTAAACTCCAATGTGTATAGTCCCAGATTCCTCAAACGTTCCTCATATGTTAAGCTTTCCATTGCTGGGTATATTTTCGTGAACCTTCTCTGAACCTGCTCCAGGGCCAGTAAATCCTTCCTAAGATATGGCACTCAATAAAACTGCACACAATACTCCTAACAGCAGGGTAATGCTAGGAGTGTGATGCACAGAGTAAGTGTAAATCGAATATTACTCATATGCTGAGCAGCAAAATGTTAATTGGCAAGGGGGAATCTGTGCGATTAATTCTTTGCTTGAATATTTTGATGTGTTTTTGTGCTATTGTGCTATTGTGCTATTGTTCTTGGAGGACAGTGTTGAATAAGACCTAATTCAAGAATAGATTTAACGTGTCAAAAGGCCAGATAAAAAGATTTTTGCATTTTTCTGACTGATGGACAAACCCATCATGTTAGATAACTCGAAGATAAATCACACATGCTCGTTTTGAAAGAAAGTGGATATTGGCACAACCAATGTGTGAGGGCATGCAACCTACCCGTACAAACAAATAGGTCAAAATCTGTTTAAATGCCTTAGTGGTAGGAATGAGATTCATACTCTGAAATGTATGTTGAGAAATCCTGAAGCGATGCATTATGCCATGGGAGTGACAATGCTTTGTTCATTTTTATTTGCCTGAATGAGCTGATATCTCTCTCCTTCTCTCCCTATCTCTCAACGTTGAAACTGAATGTTACAACATAAAACTAACGAACAAGTAAACTAGCTACACAATTAAGTCTAATACTCCTCTGTACCATAACAGTCTTCAATAATTTCGCAATTCGTGGCACATTTCTTTGTCAATTCAAACTAAGCAGAGACACATGATATTAAATTTCAAAGATCAGTTAAGCAGAATAATATCATCAATGGATAATGCTTGTTTAGAGCAAAGCAAAGTCAATCATGAAATACTGGTTTCCTCAAAACCAGCAAATAACAACAGCAAACATTCACCTTCAGGATTCATTCTGTATTGTATGAATTAATGATTGCAGTTTGTATTCCCCGAAATAACTATGATAGTATGCAATATTGTAATTGGACTATGCATACTCTGGAGACATTGCCAAGTGTCAAATTAAGTCTCCATCTCTATCCAGCCATATGCTCCATCGAGTCACAGAGGGATTCAGCATAGAAACAGATCCTAAGGCCCACCATTTCTATCGTAACGAACAGACAGCAAACTACACCAACCCCACTTGCCTGCACTTGGTCCGTAGCCCGCTATGCTCTGATATTTTAATTACTCTTAAATAAATGCAAGAGTATGGACCTCCACTACCCTCTCAGGCAGCACTTTCTATAATTCTACCATCTTCATGGTGAAAAGAATTTTCTCAGATCTCCTCTAAACCACATACTCCTCACAATAAACTTATGCCCTTTAGTCTTAGACGTGTCTGTCATAGAGAAAACGTCCTCATGATCTACTCTGTTTATGCCTGTCATCATTTTATGTACATCAATGAGGTCTCCCTTCAGCCTTCTCTGCTGCGAGGAAAATAAATCATCCTTTCCGGTCTGTCCTAATAAGTAAGACATTTCATCCCAGGCAACATCATTTGAATATACTCTGCATTCCATCTCGGGCAATCACATCCTTCCGATCACGTGGTGACATAACTGCACGCAGTATTCCATCTGTGTCCTAATCAATGTGTTATAGCTTGTGGAACACTGAAATCCTTGTTCGTAACCATCTCTATTTACCAACATTGTGATACACAGTCAGTATTTAGATGATGCATCCGTTATAACAATTTAAATTCTATGCTAATGAACGTAAAAGCTCATGGCATCCAGCGTAAAATGGTAAGTTGGATCCAAAACTGGCTTCGTAATAGGAGATAGAGTGTGCTGATAGAATAATGTTTGTGTGATTGGAGTCAAGGATGGAGTGACATGCAACAGGGATCTGTACTGGATCTAACCACACGGATAAGGAGAACCACCAATTCGATCAGGACAACACCAAGGTCCCAGGACAAGCAAAGCAGAGACAAGCACGGGAGTTCCTAGAAGCCTGGTACTCCACGAGGAACGCCATCAATAAACACATAGAACTTGACTCCATATACACTCCATTGTGAAGGAAAACCGGAAGTGAGGTAATCCAGCTCAACGGACTCCAGAGTTTGAAAAACCAGGCGGGGAAACACAACGGCGCTTCATCGGAGGCTGCACTGATGATGTTAATTAGCAGGGTAATGAAACATCTGCTGAACAATAACAAACCAGCTTGGCTGACAACCAACCACAATATCCACAACCCGAGCTACAAATCTACTCCAAAACCTTGGATCCTTTATTGTATATTATGTTAATTAATTATGTAGACAAGAATGTGAAAGGGATGATAGCTAAGTTTGTGATTTCATGCAGATTGGCTAGGCTATTGACAGTAAGCAGGAAGGTTTTAATTTACAGGAGGATATAAACATCTTGGCCAGATTGGCAGATAAATGTGACATGGAATTTAACCCTGAGAAATGCGATGTGATGCACTTTGAAGGGAAGAACAAGACAAAGGAGTATGCTAAAGGAAAACATTAGCAAGTTCAGATCCTTGAAGATGACAGGACAGCTTAAGAAGGCATACGGGACACCTGTTTTTATCGGTCATGGCATAAATGATCGATCTGTAGATACATACAGTCAAAGAATCATATTCAAACAGCACGGAAACAGGCCGTTCTGCACAACTTGTCCATGCTGACCGGGTTTTCTAAATCTTGCAATTCTATCCGCCTCTACCACTTTATCTGGCAGATCATTCCAACTAAGCCCTACCCTGTGTGTGAAAGAGCAATTTTTCGTCAGATCTCTTTTTAAATCTTTCCCCTCTCACCTCAAACCTATGTCCTCTCGTTATTGGGCTACCCTACCCTAGGAAAATAAACTTGACTATTCACTTTGTCTATGCCCCTCATGATTTGATAAACCTCTATAACAATACAATACAATATTCTTTTATTGTTATTTGTGCCCCATTGTACTAATGCAGTGAAAAACGTTTAGAATATCTGCCTTCTTATGGTGACAGCTTAGATACAAGGACTGAGGTACAATTCTTGGATAGAGCAAAGGGATAAAAGTAGTTGCTTGATGACATAGTTGAAAATAAGTTTAAAATAGGAATATATTAAGGGGTATATTAAGAGGCTCACATTACCGTGTTCTAAGGTAAGGATTGTTCCCTCACACCAGGACTCAATGCCTGTGCACTGCTCCAGGAGCTGCTCCCATGTGCTGTTGTGGGGCTTTTTTTCCACACTGCTCCAGGCTCTCGGCCCACGCGCTGCTCCAGGGCTCATTGTGCGCAATGTTCTGGGGCTCACGGGGCTTGGCTGCAGGTTTCCGTGTACAAGGTCACGCTGGGGCGCTTGTTCCAGTTCTCCGTGGCCTACGGCCCACCCGCTCTGGCCTGCTGTGGGTGTCGGCGCTGTCTCTCTCCAGCCTGCCGCGGGTCTCACCTGCTCGCTCTGGTCCTCTGCATGTCTCTGCCTGTGCTTGGTCCGGTTCGCTGTGGGTCTTGGCCTGCTCACTCCAGCCCTGCCATGGGTCTCAGCCTGTTCGTTCCAACCCGCCTTGGATCTCAGCCCGCTCACTCCAGCCCTCCACAACACACTCCGGGATGGGTGAGGAGAAAGGAAAAAAGAGTGAAGAAAGAGGACCTGGCAAGCAGAGGTGCTCCAACCGGAGCATCCCACTTAGCCACCATCTTGCTTCCACTCTAAGGTCACCCCTCAGCCTCCTCTGCTCAAGGTTAAAAAAAAGTACCAAGCTATCCAGACTTTGTTTATTATGTAAGACTGCGAGCCTCGATAACAACCTTATGAATCTTTTTAACACCCTTTCCAATTTAATAACTTCCTCTACCTAGGCATCAGAAATATACACAGTAGTCGAAATGTGCCTTATCGATCACTTTTAGACCTGTAACATGAGGTCCCAACTCTTCTACTTAATATTCTGTCCAATGAAGGCAAGTGTGCCAGTTATAAGAGGAAGGAGGCTATAATGGAGCTGCGCAGAGCACTGTTTAGGCCACAGCTGGAATACAGTGTACAGTTCTGTTCACTGCATATTCACCCTAATGTTGTCTGGGTCCATGTGTTTCAGCTCTTAAGAGGCTGACTAAGCTCAGGTACTCTTCTTTCAACTGGATCAGTTTTGGGGAAGGTTGGGGTTGTGTGGGATGTACTTGATACAGGTATATAAGATAATGAGGGGCATTGACAGCGTGAATAGAATACAACCATTTCCCTTAGACAAAGGGTCAACAGCACAGGGGCACAATTATAAAAATGAAAGACTGGAGGTTTAATACTACAGACAAATTTTATTCAGTATCTGTACAAGGAATCTAATTGTTTTAAACCACAGTACAATATAGCCAAAGCTGTTCATTTTCTTTTCTCAAAAGGAGCAAAGGCATGTAACTTTCCCTGGCTAAACCAATATTTATTGCTGATATAACAAGGTGTAGAGCTGAATGAACACAGCAGACCAAGCAGCATCAGAGGAGCAGGAAAGCTGATGTTTCGGGCCTAGACCCTTCTTCAGAAATTTATTGCTGATTGCTGATTGTTCATGACAACGTGGCCATGAGCTACTCCTTTGAACCACTTCAGTCCATGTTAATAATGTCTTTCACCCTCTACTCAACCTTATCATGCATTATCACTACCTTTCTGCATCGGCTCCAACTTCCCACATTGTGTTCAATTATTCAATGGGGAGACAAAATGGAGATTGAGTGTCAACTTTATGTGACAGTTCAACCCAGTCTGCGAACATGACACTGGTATTCTGCTCATGACCTCCTGCAGTGCTCCAGTGAATCTCAATCCAGCCTTGAGAAATATTTATTGAATATCTTAATTAACTTTAAATTAATAAACTTAGATAATGACCTTTGTCCCTCATTTGGATATTTTTTCAGCATTCAGTTATTTGAGTATTGTTTTTGATGTTTGGGCTTTTTCTCATTTGTGGACAGAGCTGTTTCTTATATTGGTATATAAATTAACTCAGGATAAATATCTTCTCTCTTTACAACGATCATTGTCAATTATTTGGTTTAAATCTGCATGAATTCTCTATCATTTAATCCCTTAATTAAGGTACAAGGGAACAAATTTAAACAAGATTTGAGAGACAGATTTTTTTTTTTACAAAGACTGTTGATAGCCTGGAATGTGCTATCAAACAAGGTGATGGAGGCAGATACAGTAACAAGGTTTAAGATGCATCTTGCCAGATGTAAAAATAAGCAGGGAATAGAGGAATAACAGTAGCAAAGAGAGAAACGTTTTGTAGTATGGAAAAGATTCATGTGTCAGTGATGTTTAGATACGCCAAAGGGCCTGTTCCCCTGTTCTGTACTGTCCTTTGTGCTTTTTTTTTTCTGAATTCATCCATTTTATTGTCAATCGTCCATGCATTAAAATATAGGGCTTTAAGATCTGTGCAGTTGATGACTTGCTCACCAAATTGGTAAGTATGTTTGCAAACGTTTTGTCACCATACTAGGTAATATCATTAGTACGCCTTCAGTGAAGCGTCAGTGTTCTATCTTGCTTGCCATTTATGTGTCTCGGTTTGCTGTGGTGCAAATCTCATACACATCCATAAACAGCCCCCTAGCTGAGGAAACACTGGTCTCATTAGTGTTGAGAGAAATTTTTGTATCCTCGCTGACTGCAGTCCCAGTGGATTGGAGAATAGCCAATGTTGTTTCTTTGTTTAAGAAAAACGGCAGGGATAATCCAAGTAATTACATGCCGGTGAGCCTTATGTTATTGAAATGGAAATTATTGGAGAGGATTCTTTGAGACAGGTATACTCCCACCTGTAAATGCGTGGGTGTATAAGCGAAAGGCAACATGGATTTGTGAAAGGGAGGTCGTGCCTCACTAACTTGATTGAGTTCTTTTAAGGAAGTGACGAAGATGATCAATGAGTGTAGGGCACTTGATGATGTCGACATGGATTTCAGTAAGGCCTTTGACAAGGCCCCTCATGGCAAGCTGATACAGAAGATAAAGTTGCATGGGGTCAGATGTGAGCTTGCAAGGTGGATAAAAACCTGGCTCTGTCATAGAAGACACAGGTTAGCAGTGGAACGGTACATTTCTGAATGGAGGGCTGTGACTAGTGGCGTTCTTCGGGGATCTGTGTTGTGACTTTTGTTTTTTGTAATAGATATAAATGATTTGGAGGAAAATGTAACTGGTTTGATTAGTAAGTTTGCAGGTGAAGCATAGGTTGGTGGAATTGCAGATACCGATGACAATTGTCAGAGAATACAGCAGAATATAACTCGGTTGGTGACTTGAACAGAGAGATGGCAGGTGGAGTTTAATCCGGAAATATCTAAGGTAATGCATTTTGGAAGGTCTAATCCAGATGGAAAATATACAGTAAATGGCAAAACCCTTAAGGGTACCGATAGGCAGAGGGATCTGAGTGTACAGGTACACATGTCACTGAAAGTGATAACGCAGGTGGAAAAGGTCGTCAACAAAGCATACAGCATGCTTGCCTTCATCGGCCGGGGCACTGAGTTCAGAATTGCCAGGTAATGTTGCAGGTTTATAGAACCTTATTTAGGCTGCACTCAAAATATTTTATTTAATTCTGGCTGCCACACTACCAGTAGGAAGTAATGGCTTTGGAGAGGGGACAGGAAAGATTTACCAGGATGTTGCCTGGTATGGAGGGCATTAGCTTTCAGGAGAGGTTGGAGAAACTTGTATTGTTCTCATTGGAATGACGGAGCTTGAGGGGCGATCTGATAGAGGTCTACAAGATTATGAAGGGCATGGACAGAGTGGACAGTCCAGGGTGGAAGAGTCAGTTCCTAGGGGGCCATAGGTTTGAGGTGCCAGGGCAAGGTTTAAAGGTGATGCACGAGGCAGGTGCATGTGATTGGAAGAGAGAGAACTGAATTGCATTTGGATATTGGATCGCAGTCAGGAGTAAAAGCAAGACTGACTATCTATCTATCTATCTATCTATCTATTTATCTATCTATCTATCTACCTATACACCTGTTGTAGTTTCCATAAAATCGCTTTGGCCATCTTCCTTGTATTTCAATTCCAAATGGGCTTTATTGTTTTCAGAGCATAGATACTCCATGAAAAAGGAAGAACTATTTAAGTCTATCCGTGCACTCTCTCCATTAGAAAATGGACTTAGATCTCAGAACCGAATATGAACGTTCTCATAACTATTGATTGTATTGCAAATGAATATACTCAATTCCTAAAATGAACGATTTTCATTCTCAATGTAAATTTCACTTTTTCCTTTCCTTTCTCTATTTCTATACACACACTGAAAGCATTTAAACATGACAGCAGGATTGTTCTAACATTGACCATGTTTAAGTTTTAAAGTCAACCTTCACCTTTCACGAGTCACCTTTCACCTTTCACTTTGTGGCTAGACCAATGGCTCCAGCAGTCACCTCAATTTTGTGCTTAAGCACTGTCTCTTCTGCAGTGCCTGAAGTAAAAGCATTTTCTCTCCACTTAGCCCACCTCCCCCCCACCCCACCTCCAACTTCTAGTCACTTAGAGTAGTGAAGTCAGCTTGTTTTTTTATATATATATTTCTGCCCATGCTGATTATTATTGCCCTATCAAACCTCCTGCCTGTCTCTGTTTTCATTTTGCAAGAGCTGCAATCAAACATGGAAAACATTCAGTCCTTAAATTGTGAACTGACTTAAAAACAAAGACTGCAAACAATTTCAGGTATTCCAACTACATCTCCACTGATTGAGATCGCTTTTTAAACACTAATCCTGTGCACCGTCTTTTGGTTTCCATTGTATTATCTGATTTTGTCAGAGTTTTAGCGCAGCAATGTTGACCTACTTAATAATAAACTTGTCTGCTTCAGATTTTCTGTCACCACTTCCATTCTCAACTTTTTCAATTTTGATCTTAGTCTGCTGCTGGGGCATGCTGTATTTTTACTTTATACTTTTTAAAATCCGATTGGAGGGAAACGTCTTCCCTTCATTTTAATAGCTCTGCCAGGTGTATCTTCCACCAATAAATCTCAATGATTTGGATGTTACTAATTGTTACTGTCATATTTAGTTACGCGATCAACTGTCCTCTTTACAACAATAACACTAATTTAGTTTCTTAATATCATGACGCAAATTTGCAACCTGCCATCTATCATCTCCAATATACTTCGCATTCTCTCATTCAACGGCAGCTGTAATATCTCTGACGACCCTTCTATCTAATATTGCATACATCTACCCTTGTACCTTTCCTTTCCTTGCACCATACATTGGTACTTATTATTTAACTTCCTTTTACACTTAGCCACATATCATTAGAATGTTTTGTTGTTCTGGATGTCACACTGTCCACAGAACGCTTTACCCTACCCGAATTTCCTGAGGAAAGTCTACATTTGCGTTTGCTTTTGTGCTCTTTGGATATTTACTGGACTGGGCATGTGCAATTCTTTACAACTGACAAAGTATATTCAGAATTTATTGCATATTTATTGACGAAATTTTGATTGATAACAAGACAACAATATGTGTACTTAAAACTGTCATTGATGGATACTTTGGTTAAGTTTGAATTAGATAAGATATTTAATTTGCCATCATGGTAACTGCAAAATAATATTTGACCCGTGGAGAGACAAGCATTGCTCCAGCTTCAGAGAAAACAGCTTACAAATATTACACCGTCATCTTTCAATGGTTGAGAACCAAAAACTGAAACTTGCAAAGATACATGTCCTTCCAGGTTCTTTATCTACACCCACCCTGTGATGACAATTTCAGCAGAGACAAACAAGTTTCACTTGTTCATGATCCCTATTATCAGTTTTGTCTCCATCAAGGATTTATTATCAATTATAAGTTTGATTGCCAAATATAAGTTTGGTTGCCAGTCTGGGCTCTATCTGCACATTCCACAATAATTAATATCCACTGTTAATATTCTGGTTATACAGTCATAGAGTTGTACACCAAAAAAAAACCCTTCAATCCAATTCGTCCGCACTGACCAGATATCGTAAATTAATCTAGTCCCATTTGACAGCATTTGTTCTGTATTCCTCTAAACTAGTCCTATTCATGTAGCCATCCAGATAAATTTTAAATGTTGCAATTGTACCAGCTTGCACCACTTCCTCTAGCAGCTCTTCCATGCATGGGGAGGTGCTGGCCTAGTGGTATTATCACTGGATGGTTAATCCAGAAACTTCAATAATATTCCAGGCTCCATGTTCAAATCCCACTACGGCAGATGGTGGCATTTGAGTTCAATAAAAATGTTTGCAATTAAGAGTCTATTGGTGACTATGAGCCTGTTGTTGACTTTTCAGGGAAAATCCCAGCTTGACTACTAATGCCCTATAGAGAAATAAACTGCCATCTTTACTTGGTCTAGCCTACATGTGACATCAATGTGGTTGACTCTGAACTGCCCTCTGGGCGATTAGGGATGGGCAATAAATCCTGCTCAGCCAGCAACACCCTCATCCCAGTAATGAATAACAAATAACTAATGAAAACAAAACAACCAGCCTTTGTGAGAAAAGGTTCCCCCTTCGTTCCTTTAATATTTTGCCCTTCCTTCCTTAAACCAATGCTCTCTTGTTTTTTACGCCCCGATGCTGGGAAAAAAGATACCTTGGCTATTCACCATACCTATGCCCCTCATCAATATAATAACAATATAAAGTCACCCCTCAACCTCCAACGCTCGAGGAGTAGTTGCCCAGCCTATTCAGCATCTCCCTACAACTCAAAATCTTGAACTCTTGCAAGATCCTTGTAAATATTTTCTGCACAATGTCAAGTTTAATGACATCTTTCCTATGGCAGGGAAACAAGACGTTTTTGCACCAGGTCTGGTTCCTCAGACTTTGACTTGGGTTGGTGACCAGTATACTGGACCACAGCCCTGTATTAAGGAAATAAAGATTATTTTAGCTCGAAAAAAAATGCATAATCATATTCTGGAACATAGATTCAGTGCAAGCAGAAAAAGGATTGGAATGTTTAGGAGTCGTCATTTGAAGGAGGAATGCATGAGCCATGAAACAATCGTTACACTGGATGGCAGCAGATATAATGGGCAGGGAACACGATTGCCCTAAAGGCCTTAATACTGCTGCTGAATGTATGGCTTTGTCATCAAAATCTCTGCTCAACAGACCACAGTACCAAAAGATAAAGAAGCAGAATTCGGCTATTCAGTTCATCAAATCTGCTCCACCGTTCTATCATGGATGACATGTCTCTCAACCACATTCTCCTGCATTTTCCATGTAACTCTTGATCCTGTTACCAAACAAGAAACAATCCAACTCTGTCTGAAATGTACTCAATAACTTAGCCTCCACAGCACTCTAGTGAAAATGAGTTCCCCAGATGAACATCCTTTGGCTGAAGCAACTCCTCCTTATCGCTGTTCTAAAGGGTCGTCCCTTCACTGTAAATGATGTAGTCTCACCTCCTCGTCTGTCCTACCAGTGGAAAAAGTCTTCTTCACGTCCATTCTATCTCGGCCTCGCATATTCTGTAAGTTCAAGGAGATCTTCCCTCATTCTTCTAAACTCCACTGAGTACAGAACCAGAATCCTCAAACGCCACTTACATGATATGCCCTTCATCTCCAGGATCATTCTGTAAACATCCTCTGCACTCCTTCGAATGCCAGCACGTTCTTCTTTAGATAGAATGTACAAATCTGTTCACAATATTCCAAAATGTATTTTGATCAGTGTATTCTATGGCCTCAGTAGAATATCTCTGCTCTTGTCCTCTAGACCTTAAGAAATGAATGTTAACGACATATTTGCCTTCTCAACTGCTAACTAAAACTGTAGGTTAACCTCAAGAGAATCCTGAACTTGAACTCCCAATCTGTTTATGCTTCAGATTTACGTAGCCTTTCATCATTTAGAAAATAGTCTACGTCTCCATTCTTCCTACCTACCGAAGTGCATAAACTAACAATTTCGCACATCATATTGTATATGCCACTTCATTGGCTATTCCCTGAGCCTGTCCAAATCCACCTTCAGCTTCCCCGTTTCCTCAACACTACATGTCCCTTCAACTATATTTGTATCATCTGCAACTTAGCAACAAGACCCTCAGTTCTTTCGTTCATATCGTTAATGTTTAATGTGAATATTTGTGGACCCATCTCTGACTCTGCAGAACTTCACTCGTCACTGGCTGCGATCCTGAAAAAGGCAAATTTATCTCCACTCTCTGCCAGTCAATCAATCCTCTAACCATGCTAGTACCTCACCCTTAACACCCTCGCTCATCTTATTTCACAGCCTCCTGCATTTGGTGAAAGGGCTTTTAGAAATCCAAATGTATTCCGTCCACTGGCTTTCCTTTATCAGACTTGCTCTTTACCTCGTCAAAGAACAAAGCAAACAACAAAGAGCAAAGGATCAAACGAGAACTCTGACTGATTTGTCAGGCATGACCTTCCATGACAAATCCGTGCTGATTCCTGTCTAGTTCACAACGCACTTCCAAGCACCTTGCAATCCCACCCTTAATAATAAAACTGATATCTGATCGACTGCAGAGGTCAGACTAAACAACCTGTAGTTTGCTGACTTCTGCCTCCCTCCATTCCTATATGTGGTATAACTTAGTCATTTCCCAATCCTCTGGGATTTCCCTTGACTCCAGTGATTGCTGAAAGATCATAACAAATGCCTCCACAATCTCGTTCATGATCTCCTTCAGAACTCTGGTTTTTAGTTCATCCAGTCCAGGTGATTTCTCTCACTTCGGACATTCCAGCTTGTCGAGTACCTTCTCATTGATGATGTCCATTTTTTTCACCTGTGCCCCCTTACTCTCTTGAAATTCTGGTGTTCTGATGCTATCTTCCATTGTGAAAAAAAAAACTAATGCAAAATACCTCTTTAGTTCATTGTCGTTTCTTTGTTCACCAGTGTCTCTTCCACAGCCTGATTTTCCAGTTGCCCAATGACCACTCTTGCCTGTCTCATACCTTTTAAATATATAAACACAGAGAGTGGTGGGCGTGTGGAATGCACTGTCAACAGTGGTAGTGGAGTAAGATACTTTAGAGACTTTTAAGCGACTCTTGGATAGGTACATGGAGGATAGTAAAATGTAGGGTATGCAGGATAGCATGATCTTAGTAGGATAATATGTCGGCACAACATCGTGGGCGGCCGGAGGGCCTGTACTGTGCTCTACTGTTCTATGTTCTATGATCTATGGACAAAACTTGTAATGTTATTTTATACTACTAACTAGCTTGCTATTATATTTCATCTCACTGCCCTCCAACTCACCCACCACCCACGCACCCCCCCCCCCCCCCCACCCCACCAAACACCGGCCACCAACTCCCCAGTCCCCCCTTAATATTTTTACTTTCCCTATTCTGGTTTTCAAAGGCTTCACAATCCTTTGGCTTTCTTCCAATTTTCACCATATTGTATGTTTTCTCTTTTGCTTTTACACTGTCCCTAACTTCCCTTGTCACTCATCGCTGCCTTATACTCCCCTTTGTATATTTTGTCTTCCTTGGTATGAATATCTGCTATGCCTCCTGAATTAATACCAGAAATTCCTGCTATTAAGTTCGTGTAGGTTTCTTTCTTCAATTGTAATACCTTTAGATATGTCAAGCTTCTCCCTGTCGAACTGCAAGGCACATTCTACCATATTAATTTCCATAATCATGTCTGCCTCATTGTACATCACCAAATCCGGAACTGCCTGTTCCCTAATGGGCTCTACCACAAGTTTCTCCAAAAAACATCTCATTGACATTCCAGGAATTACTTTAAATACAAAACCGAAAGAACTGTGGATGCTGGAGTATAGAAGCAAAAACGGAAATTGTTGGAAAACACTGCACAGGTCTGGCACCATCTGTGCAGATAAATCAGAATTAATGTTTCTAGTCCAGTGACCCTTCTTCCGATATGATGGTAGCAAGGAAAAAGTTGGTATTTATGCAGAGCATAGCGGGGGGAGGGGGAGTAGTAAATGATATGTGGAGATAGAGCCCAAAGAGAGGATCAAACAGCTGAACAGACAATGGAGTGGATAAGCTGACCTCTTCAATCATTAAAGTTTTATTTTTATCTGCCATGTGATAGATAAAATCAAGTATTGATGTAAATTGTGAACACCAGTGCAGGACCATTTCAGTGTATTGTCATGGAATCAACCACATTCCATGTTACATCATTCATTTCTCGCCCAGCGCAAGGACAGAGATAGAGATGTTGTGCGAAGACAGCATCAATCAGTACGATTTGGCGTGTGAAACAGCCTGTTATCACAAATGGTCTTGGGCAACATTCGCCAAGATTGATCTGTTTAATTGCAAGTACCATGAGGAGCATAGATAAGGTTACAAACCAAAGTCGACCCCCACTCCCCTTAGGATATGGGAGATCAAAACTAGAGGGCACAAATTTAATGTGAGAGGTAAAACACTTGAAAGGAACCTGAGGGGTAACATTTGTATGTAGAATTTAGAATGAATTTAGAATGGGAGGTGATAAATGCAGGTACAGTTACAGCATTTCAAAGACATTTGGACAGGTACATGACTGGGGGGGTACTGGTCAGAAATCACAAGACACCAGGTTATAGATAACACCGTGTCGACCTGGAGGAACACAGCAGGCCAGGCAGCATCAGAGGAGCAGGAAAGCTGACGTTTTGGGTCAGGACCCTTCTTCAGAAATAATGGGGGAGGGGGAAGGGAGCTCTGAGATAAATAGAGAGAGCAGGGGTAGAGCTGGGAAAGGTAGATGGGATGGTGACAGGTGAGTGCAGGTAGGCAGTGGTGGTGATTGGTCAGTGAGGTGGGGGGAGCGGATAGATGGGAGAGAAGAAGGACAGTTCAAGGAGGTGGGGATGAGAGGGGCTGGGGAACGTGGGTGGATTGGCAATAGGTGAGTGCAGGTAGGCAGTGGTGTGGATTTGTCAGTGAGGTGGAAGGAGCGGATAGGTGGGATAGAAGATGGACAGGTCAAGGAGGCAGGGATGAGAGGGAGGGTTGGTCATGGGATGAGGCTGGGGTTGGGGATATTTTGAAGATAGTAAAGTCCACATTGAGACCATTGGATTATATGCTCCCAAGGCGGAATATGGGCTGCTACTCCTCCAGTTTCCAGATGGCGTTGGATGGACATGTCGTCCAGGTAGTGGGAGAGGGAGTTGAAGTGCTTCGCGACTAGAAGGTATTGCCATTTGTCATGAACCGAGCACAAGTGCTCTACAAAGCGGTCTCCGAGCCAGGTTATAGCTTGTGTTTTCAAATAAACCTGTTGGACTATAATCTAGTGACATGTGATTTCTAACCTTGTCCACCCAAATCCAACATGGCGCCTCCACATCTTGGGAAAGGTTACATGGTTATCGGCCAAATGCAGACAAATGGGACTAGCTTAATTTGGGAAATATGGTCGACATGGACACATTGGGCTGAAACGTCCGTTTCTGTGCTCAGTGACTCTATGAAAGATTTTCGCATTTTAATGTCTCATTTACATACATCTTGTATGTATATTCATCCTTTATCACCAGTGGTGCAAGCTTTATCTTTTGCCATAGGCAACCTCACAATATGTTTGATTCACTCATCCTCATGCCTGTCCACAACATCAATGTAGAAGGATTCGAACCAATTTCATTTCTGAAGAAGAGTGAAATGGGACTCGAAATATTAACTCTGTTTATATCTGTACACATGCTGCTAGACTCGCTGACCATTTGCACTATCGAAGACAAAGCAAATCGTTACACTAAAATGTGGAGTCTAATATTGTAAATAATCACTCCTTCCATTGCCATGACAGTTGAAACAACATATCTACACCAAATACTGAAAATTCCTACCAAGTTCATATCGCAGAAATTTCCAAAAACACAGCTACCACCTTAGAAGTATGAAGCTAACTGGCACCCAGGAGCAACACAAGTTATATTTCCCATCACATTACAGATCACATTAATTGAAAATGAATTGTTATTCTTCCACAACTGGTAATTCTTTAATCTGGCACGTCACTTTTGATGACACTTTTGGTTTTGAATCAACTGTATTAAAGGTCAAAAACATTTGAATTGTAGTTAGCTGGGGTATGAATCCAAACTGTTATGATGCCAGCAACCTTTATTTATTGCTACGTTTAAAATGACCGTGGGAATCATCAAAGGTATGTTGAACTGAACAAAATTGACGAACATTTCCAATAATTATTTTTTTTTACATTAAGCCTATCAATTCAGTTCTAAATTCTGCACAACAAAGAAGCTAGACTAGCAACTCTACCACCCAACATAAGTTATCTAAACCAGATTCAACCAGCATCACTATGATGTTTCACAAAATAAAATGCATAAAACTTGACTGTGCCTTCTCTTTAAAAAAAGTGCTTAAATAAACTTGCATAATATCACCTTCTCAATAACAATTTAGGATATTAGGATATGTAATAAATGCTGGGTTTATAAGAGATGGCCAAATGCTTGAAAAAAATAACAAATACAAAGACAAAACAATCTTCAGCAGCGACAAGATCGTTTCTATTTGGTACTCTGTTTGGATAGATAATTCATTATTGACAATTGGGTGTTAAGTTGTTCACTGATAATGAAATCATTGTCTGGTTAAACAGGTTCCCACTTAAGATTCCATTACGTAAGTTGTTGTTCTGAATGAAACTTTGACCTTCTGGAGAACCAGTCTCAATGCACATTGACTCGACGGGAAATTGATGATGTTTCTTCATTTAATGCTGAAAAAAGGCTTGTTGCTAGCATGGGAATGAGTAAAAACATGAGACACGTTTTTCAAGTATTGAATAATTGCCCCATCGTCAGTAAAGGCCAGCTGAGCATAAAAGGTCATGGAAGAAGCCAGAATCTCTTATAATCTTTAAAACAAAGGAGAAAAATGTGCCAATTCAACATTTGGGATTGATTCATTTTTCAGTTAAACAATAATTTATCAGTATATACCCATCATCATTTCCAATTCAACATTGGCGTTAGCATATTGAAAAGTTAAGTATTTTTCATATCTCTACTCCCCTCTACGAGACATATCTGAACTTCATGACCAAATGTTAAGATTTCGTCCTCTGGTAAGTACAATCGCAGCAGAGTAAACATTTCTCTCTTTAGCTTAACAATGTGTTTTAAACAGAACAGTCATCACAGTTATATCATGCCTGTGTCTTCTTTACACCATCTCCTAGTCTGCAAGATCTGTTTGAAAATATTTCCAACTTCTCGTTATTCTGTAATTATACGTTAAATATCCAGATCTGTACTTCAGCTACTTTCATTTCTATTTAACGTCATTTCATACAGTTTACAATGAAACAATCAGTTTATTATGATGCTATAATCATTTCCTGTTTTCTCCCCCTATCCCTTGAATATTTTTACTAATCAAGAAATGAACTTTCTCTGCCTTAAATATACTCTATGAGTTGGACTCCAAAGACCTCTGAGTTGGTGAGTTCTATGGAGTAACTACACTCAGGCTGAAGAAATACTTCCTTATCACAGTTCTAAAGCATATGTGAGGCTGTGAACTCAGGTCTTGTTCTCTCCTGCTTGTAGAATCATCTTGTCCACGTTCACATAATCCTGGCCTCTCAGTTTCCTGCGAGTTTCAATCAGATCCACTCTCATGCTTCTAAACTCCATTAAGTACAGAACCAGAGTCATCAACTCCTCATCATATGGCAAGTCCTTCACCCCCAGGATCATTCTTATGAACTACCTCTGGATACCCTCTAATGCTAAAGCAATGTTTATTTACTACGGGGCCCAAAGCTACTGAGAATTCTCAAAATACAAGCTGACCAAAGCCTTATACATACATCTTTAATCTTGTACTCCAGCCCTCTTGAAATGAATGCCCACAGTGCATTTGCCTTCTTAATCCCCAACTGAAAATGCATTTTAACTGTATGAGAATCTTGAATTAAGACTCCCAAGTTCTTCTGTTAATCAGATTTCTGAAGCCTTTCTTAGTTTAGGAAATAATCTTCGTCTCCATTCTTCCTACAAAAGTGTACAATCTCACAGGTTGCCACATCGTAGTCATCTGCCAATTCTTTGTTCATTCGCCTAGTATGTCACAGTCCTTCTGTACTTCTTCAGTACTACATATCTCTCACGTATCTTTGAGTCATTTGAACCCGTAGCAAAAATGTCCACAGTTCCTTCATTCAGATCGTTAGCATAAAATGTGAATACTTGTGGTCCCAACATGGTCCCCTGCTGAACAATAGTAGCAATCAGAAACAGAAAGAGAAGTTACTAGAAAAGCTCAGCATGTCTGCCAGCATCTGTAAGAGAAATCAGAGTCAACATTTTGAGACTGGTGCCCCTTCATCAGAACAGGTGTGTTTTCTCTTCACAGGTACTGCCAGACCCGCTGAGCATTTCCAGCAACTTCTGTTTTCATTTCTGATTTACAGTATCTGCAGTTCTTTTGCGGTTTGTTTAATACTAGTAACCAGCTCCCATCCTCTCTGCTAGTCAAACAAAACTTTATTCATGCCAGTACCTCCCTCCTAATATCACAGACCCATCTTATTTAACAGCATCCTCTCTGGGAAATTATCAAAGACCTTCTCAAAATCCAAATAAATAACGCTCACTCTTTTCTAACTTGCTCTTTATCTCCTCAAAGATTTCTAACAGATTTGTCAGGTATGACCTCCCTTTGACGAATCTGTACTGTCTCAGTCCTGTTTTCCAATACATTTGAATGTAATCTGCAAGCTCAACCTTGTTAATTGACTCTTAAATCTTACCAACAACCATGGTAAGGCCAGCAGGCCTATACCTTCCTGTCTTGAAGGGGTCAGTCAATGCAGGACTAAGGGTTTTGTACTTAAATGCATGCAGCATACCAAAAAGGTAAATGAGCTTTTAGTGTAGATTGAATTTAGCAGGTACAATGAAGTGGCGATCATAGCAAGGTGATCAGGGGTGGAAACTAAATGTCCAAGAATACACGGTCCATCAAAAGGGGAGGGAGCTGCGCAGTAGTGATAGTGTTGACTTGTAAGAAATAAAAACAAATTGAAAGTAAAAAGTGCTATACAGTTGGAGGCGTAGAATCTTTGTGGGTACAGCTGATGCACGACAAAGGGTATAAAGATCCTGATGGGAGTTATGCACAGGACTCCTAGCCACAATCAAGATGTGGGGAAGAAGATAAATCAGAACATAAAATGCCTGTAAGAAGGACACTAGTACAATAATCAATCAATTTGCTGGTGGGTGGGCAAAATCAGATTGCTCGCAGATTCCAAGAAAAGGTATTTGTGCAATGTCTAGGGCATTTTTGAAGGTGCTTGAGCCACGAGGGAACAGGCAATTTTGGATTTGGTGATATGCAATGAGTCAGACTGGATTAGGGAACTAAAATCCCTCGGGGGCAGTTACTATAATATCATTGAATTCACCCAGCAGTTTGAGAGGGGTAAGTTTGAATATGATGTAATGGCATTGCAGTTGAATGACTGTAATTACAAAGACATGAAGGAGTAACTGGCCAGGAATGATTGGGAGGGAAGCCTACCAGGAAAGATGGTGGAGCTGAAAGGACATGTGTTTCTACGGATACTTCTGACAGCAGGATATCACAAGTGGCATCTTCTCACAGACGTTAGCACTGTTGCCTCACAGCGCCAGGGACCTAGGTGAAATTGCAGCCTTGAGTGAGTCTCATGTGTCACTTTAGGTTTCTGCAGGGTGCTCCAGTTTCCTCCCATTGTACGAAGATGCACAGATTAGGTGGATTACACCTGGTAAATGTGGGGTTACAGGTATGGAGGGGTGACTGGTTCTGATTTGGATGCTTTCAGAGTGTCATTGCAGGACTAGATAGGCCAAATAACACTGTAAAGGATCTATTATTCTATGTAATTAATCCCAAGAAAGAAGGAAAATACTATGGAGAGGACAAGACAATCATGGCTAAAAAGGGAAGTCAGGGATAACATTAAAGCAGATCAGAAAGCCAAAATGTGCTGAGGATGATTGGGAAGCCATCAACATCCATCAGAGGATGACTAAAAGTGTGGCAAAGAGATGAAATATGATAGTAAGCTAGCTGGGAATATAACAGAAGATTACAAGTAATTTTTCTTAAAATAACGAAAAGGTAAGTGAGAGGTAAAAATAAACCTTAGACCTCTGGAAAAAAGACTGGAAATGTCAAAATGTGGAATAAGAAATGGTACGGACATTTGTGCATTGCATAATTTCTTCACACAGAATCTTCAAGACAATCAGGGGACAGTGATGAGTGCAGTGGAAATCACTAAGGAGAATGTACTGGAGAAAATGAAAGGTCTGAAGGAGGATAAATCATGTGCACCATAAGGACTACATCTTAGATTTCTGAAGGAGATAGATGAGGAAATTATGGAAAGATTGGTTGTGATATTTTAGGAATCACTGAAGTCAGAGAGGGCTAAAAGATAGTTAAAGTAACACTCCTGATTAAGAAGCAAGGAAGGCAGAAACTAGGAAACTATATAAAGATTACCCTGACCTCATCTCTGACAAGAGTTTGGACTTCACTATTAAAGATGAGATTGCAGAATGCTTGGAAGTGCATGGCAGAATAGGGCGAAGTCAGCATGGCTTCTACAAGTGGATGTCACGCCTGAGAAATATGTTAAAATTCTCTGAGATGTAATGTTAAGGACCAGACCATGCTCCCTCAAATATTCAGGAGGTAGATTAGACCCTGACGTTTTTTCTTATTTTAATGGTAAACGTAAGTTTTGCGTTCCAGATCCAATTATGTTGATAAAACTACCAGAGTTAAAGCAAAACACACTTTATCCATGCACTATAGTCATAATACAACAAAAGAAAGGACGTGAAATAACTGAACTCTATCGGAAAACTTAGCAGAATAATCGATACAGTGACTATTATGAAGTAACTGTTCCAATGTAGTAACATAGCGTCAACAAACCCTTGAAAAAAGGTACATTCAGAATACAGATTTTCTCATATGCATTTGCATATGAGGCGCAGGAGGAGAAACATCCAGAGAAAACTCAGAGCTGAGTGCAGCAGCCAGGAGAGATTCACCGTCTTCCAACCCTAGTCTGAGACCCCCGCAACAACTGCTGAATATGAGAACTTAAAAATCCTGGTTCTGTGGATAGAAGCTTAACCACGCCCATTCGGGCCGTTTTTCTTGTTGCAACTTTAAAGAAAACACCTAAGGTTTCACAAGTTGTTTATCTTCTCATAGATTCCTCTGCACCTCTGCCCCAACAATTCTAAAAGAAGCCATGACAAAACAAACGTCTGAAAACCACAGCATCACCTCAGTAATGAGCAAGTTTGAAAAAGGGTTGACAATTGGGTGTGGGGGGTAGTAGGAACTGCAGATGCTGGAGAATCTGAGATAACAAGGTGTAGAGCTGGATGAACACAGCAGGGTCTAGGCCCGAAACGTCAGCCTTCCTGCTCCTCTGATGCTGCTTGGCCTGCTGTGTTCATCCAGCTCTACACCTTGTTATCTCTGACAATTGGGTGTGATTGATTTGGATTTGCAGAATGCCTTTGAGATGATTCCACACAGGTAGTTGCCAAATAAGAGCCGTAGTGTTATGGATAAGGTACAGGCATAGATATTAGCTTCCACAAGGCAGAATGTAAGGATAAAGGGGTCTTATTTATTGTGACAGACATTGAGTAGTGTTGTTTAGCAGGGGACCGCATTGGGACCACACCTATTAACATTATACATTCACGATCCCAACGAAGGAACTGAGGGATTCTTTTTCTAGGTTTACAGGTGACACAAAGAGAAGGACAGCATGAGGTAGTTTCAAGGAAGCAGGGAAGCTGCAGAGACTCACAGACGCTAGAAGAGTGAGGAAAGAAGTGTCAGATGTAATCCTTGAGTTGAGACAGGTTGGTCGAAAGAATATAGGCTTGGACAGTTTTCTAAACGGGAAAGGCTTCAGAAATCTAAAGCACAAATGGACTTAGGAATACCAGTTTAGAATTCTCTTATAGTTATCACGCAGGTTCAGCTGGCAGTTAGGAAGGAAAACATAATGTTAGCAGTCATTTCGAAAGGGCTAGAATGCAAGAGCAGAGATGTATTGCAGAAGTTTATAAAGCTATTGTTTACTTAGAATGCTGTGGTCAGTCTTGGGCCTCATATCTAAGGAAGGATCTTCTAGTGCGGAAGGGAGTTCAAAGGAGGTTTACAGGAATGGATGTTAGGTTTGTCATATGAAGGGCAATTGTGGCTGTTGTGTGTGTACTCCATTGAATTTAGAAGGGCGAGGATGTTCTGATAGAAACTTGCAGAATGCTTAGAGTTCTTCATACAGTGGACGTGAAGAAGATGGTTCCAGACTAGGGACTGAATGTACAGTCTCAGAAAGAAGTGAAGATCATTTGGAACTGGGATGAGGTGGAATTTCTTTAACTCGGGTGTTGTTATCCTTTGACACTAATTTCCTCAAGAAGGTTGTAAAGGCTAATGCACTGTGACGAAACTTTGCCTTAAGAGAAGTGTTCTGTTCTGTTTCTCTTGCAGAGGGGTGCTGTCACAGTGGTGCTGAAATGACTCCTTCAAACCAGCAGTTGGTAACAAGCTTTAAGGTCTCCCTGGCCGATTTGGTGGGGTCATACTCACATAGACCCAGAAGACTTTAGTTTGTCTTTCAGTTAATTGAGTAGGTTTTTGCTGGCTGCTGGAGTTGAAAGCTTGTGTTCTCTGCTAATAGACTGAAATCTTAGACGGACGTTCTTCCTCTTAAAAGTAAAAAGTGGAAGATTGCACCTTTCAGGGTTTCTTCCTACTGAACTGGAGAGAGACAGCAATTGAGAATAATAAACATATTGCTGAACTGCCTTTGCCAAAGGTATGTTTATGTGATGCTGCCTACACTGGAACAGTTGATGATTAGCAGTTAAATAATACATTATTGTGTTAAGTATTAGTGTTTTCAGTTCAGGCATTGCATTCAGTTGGGCTAAATGGGAAGTGCCTCGTGAATTAATGGCTTTTCAGCAGCTAAGCGTTTACCAGGTATGGAAGACTTAACTTGTGGGTGCTTACAAATGGTGAGTAAGGCAAAGCTTTAGAACTGGCAGGCAATCTGGTGTTGATCTTTCCTCAGTCCATGAGTAAAGAAGACATAATTGCAGCAATGGCTCAGCATTTACATTTGCCAAAAATGCAATACGAAACATTGTAAATACATAAAAGCAAATGAAGCAGCTTGAATTAGAAGGGGAAAAGAAAAAAAAACCAAAGAATAGCCCGAGCAGAAGAACGGGATAAAGAGAGAGATTTTGAACAATGGAACTTAGTACCGAAAAAAGAAAGTGGATTTAAAATAGCAGCGACGAAGGTAAAAGGTTGTCTAACGATGAGGATGGCTAACCATAGGCCTGCTGAGCATCTCCTTAAGTCAAAACGTTGTCACTGTTCGATGAAAAGGACATAGAAGCCTTTTCCATTTCATTTGAGCAAGTGGCTATACAAATGAATTGGTCACTGACCCTGTGGCTAGTCTTAATGCCACAAAGTTGGTAGGTAGAGCTAGTGACGAGTTTGTCTTACTATCAGAGGAGTTATCTTAGGAGTATGATGAAGTGAAAAAAAATTATAGTAAGTGCATGCGAACTACTGCCAGAAGTCAAGATTTTAGAAATCGAAAGAGAGAACATGGTTACACGTACAAAGAATTTAAAAGGATAAAGCAAACTATACAAGGGCACTTAAAATAGACCAGACATATGATACACTTCCATTGTTACTTCCGATAAGTTGAAAAATTCGCTTCCTGAATTAATGAGAACTCATGTGGAAAAGCAGAGATCAAAACTGTAAGATTAGCAGCAGAAATGGTGCATGATTAGGAGATGGTTCATCAATCAAAGTCTAGCTTCTGACAATTTCACCGATGGGGGAAGGGGTAGAAATTGGGGAAAAGAGAAATCCTTAGGCAGTAAGGCAAAATGAAATCTCTTTGACCAAAGTAGAGATAGCTTACCACAGTTTAAAAAGGTAATATGGGGGCGGAGGGGCGGGGGGTGGGGAGCGGTTTGCGGGTGATGGTCGTGGTGAAGCGTGGGCGGTGAAAGCACAGTATAAGTACATAATTTCATTGCAATAAAGTAAGACTGTGTCACTGGGATGATGGATGTTGCAAAATGACATTAGTCACTTTTAATTTTAAAATGGTCAAGGAAATGGTAGTTGAAGCAAAAATGCCAGAAATGAATATACATCTTGCTTTGGCGTTTGTTGATACGAAAGTGCAAGACCTCTTCAAAGAGTTCACTTGTGTGAGTACAGTTTACTCAGGTGTAAAGGGGAGTAGGTAAACAAACTTTAAGATTTCTAAGATTTTAAGGAATACAAAAGTGAGTGAATCATTGACAGTGAGTTGTGTGATAAGTAATTCAAAAGGATTAATGCCAGAAAAAGTGGTAACATGTGGAATTCATAGTAAGAAGAATAGTAATTATTAACATAAGTGAGATTGGAGAGTCCAGTAAACAATGGTAACGTGGTTCAAGGGTAAGAAAAAAATTCTCTTTTCCTGAAAAACAGTTTATGCCCGAGAATTGTGGAACTGGACCGTTGTGATGCCTACTGTGATCAAAAACCCAGTGGAAAATCAGACAACTGAGGTGTCCCAGGAAGTATATCTTGGGATTTTTTCCTGCCTGCTTGCCAACAAGGTCACAGACCCCCGGGTTGAAACAGGCAGTTAAGAAAAAGAGTAAAGATGAGGAAGCTAAAACTTAGTTTTCAGAAACTATGCTTGATCGAATAATTGAGAAAAAGAAAGCAACAACAGGTGGATGACAAAGTGATTCATTTTAGTTCAGGAAAGTTAGCTGACCTACCACAGAAAGATGGAACAATAAAGCAGTAGCGTCAAAAAGCATACACTGAAGGCAAATCTGAACCACGGAGTTCCCTAGCAAACGTACATTTCTCAATGGTAAATGCTGACGAGAAATATTCATTTAGGATATCATCCATCTCTTGTAACTCCGCACGTAGATGTCCTTGTTGATCTTCAAGGGGTCTTATTCTCTCCCGAGTTACTCTTTTGTCCTTCATGTACTTGTAGAATCTCTTTGCATTCTCCTTTACCTTATCTGCAAAAGCCATCTCGTTTCCCCTTTTAGCCCTCTTGATTTCTTTTTTAAGTGCACTCCGACGCCCTCTATACTCTTCACGGATTTCACTTGATTCCAGTTGCCTGTAATGTCACATACTTCCTTTTTCAAGACCAGGGCCTCATAACTGTAGCCATCTAGGCTTGCCTAATCCTGCCAGCTGAACATATTGGTCCTGAAACCTCATTAACTCACTTTTGAAAGCCTCCAATTTTCCAGACATCACTTTGTCTGCAAAAAAAGCTTCCCCCAATCAACTTTTTAAATTTCCTGTCTAAGACCATCAAAATTAACCTTACCACAATTTAGAACTTAGAATTTAGAATTTAACTTCTGGACCAGAGCTGTCATTTTCCATTGCTATTTTAAAATGATTTGAATTATGGCCACTTGACTCAAAGTGGTCCCATTAACACTTCTGTCACTTGCACTGTTTTATTTCCCTAGAGGAGGTCAAGTTTTGCCCCCTCTCTCGTAGGGACATCTACATACTGCATGAGAAACTCTTCATGAACGCTGAACATATTTGTCTCCATCCAAGCCCTTAACACTATTGCAGTCCCAGTCAATGCTAGGAGAATTAAAATCGTCTAATATTAAAACCCTATTATTCTTGCAGCTATATGCGATCTGCTTACATATTTGATCCTTGACCTTCCACTAACAATTGCGGTGCTTATAGTACAATGCTATCAGAGTTATCTCCCACATTTTATTTCTCGGTTCTACCCACATAGACTTAGTGAACAAACCCCCAAGGATGTTTTATTTCAATAGTGCTGTGATGTTCTCCCTGATCAAACCCATCCCCACCTCCCCTTCTATCCTTTCTTTCGCATCTGTACTCCGAAATACTGAGCTGCCAGTCCTGTCCCACCCTCAGCCATGTTTCTGTAATAACAATAATATCCCAGTCCCATTTACATATCCATGCCCTGAGTTCATTTGCCTTACCCTTTAAGTCTGTGTTGAAATAAATGCAGTTGAAGCCAGGTTTCGTTTGCTTTCTGCCATGCCCTTGCCTTCCCTGTCCAGTTGAGATTACCAACACTGCCTTTCCTATTTAACTTGCTCACATTAACCCCTGTACTGCCCTCAAACTTCTCTTTTATCCACCTCCTGTTTCAGATCCCAACAGACTAGTTTCAACTCTTCAGAGTATTTTTAGAAGATGTCCCCTCCACGATATTGATCCCCCTCCAGTTCAGGTGCAATCCATCCGTTTTGTACAGGTCACCTCTGCCCCAGAAGATATCCTAACGATCCAAGAATCTGAATCCATGACCTCTGCAGCAGCTCTCAAGTCACGCTTTCACCTGCCAAATCTTCTTATTCCTACTTTCACTAAAAGGTGGCGCTGGAAGTAGTCCAGAAATTAGTACACATGGGGTGCCGCCTTTTAACCTTTTGCGTAACTCCGTACGTGCTTCCCAGAATGTTACTGCCTATTAAATGAAGTCTTGATGAGGAAGTGGAGACAATTACCTTTTCAGGCGTACGAAAAATGGGCAGAACTTCAACAAATTATATTTCCAGTGTTATTGAAAGAAGGTTTTGCGGGGAGTACATGAGCTACCACTCAGAGTTCATTTTGGAATAAAGAAAACTCAAGCCAAAGTACACCAAAAGAAAAAGTTTTATTGACCTGAATCACAAAGATGTCAAATATGTCACACATTCTGGTAATAAGAAAACCTCAGAGAGTGATTTAAAAAAAAAAACACCCTTTACCCATATTAGCATCCGAGGAACCATGTACCAGAGTCTTAATCGATTGTGTAGGACCTCTACCTAAACGGAAAAGTGGGAAGTAGTATTTGTTGACCATAACTGTTGCGTCTACTAGATTTCCAGAGACCATTCAATGAAGCAAGATACAGCGGAAAGGATTGTCGAGGAATTACTTTTTTTTTGCTACTTAAGTACTATCCACAAAGATACAATCGGACTTTAAATCAAAGTTGCCCATGGAAATAATGGATAATTTTGTAACAAAAAAAATGAAATCAACTGCGTTCCATCTGAAACCTCAGGGAGCATTAGAATGGTGGCATTTATCTTTAAAGACTATGTTAAGTTCCTATTGTCGAGAGCTTGCAGAGGATTTGGAAAAAAAAGTAATTGCATTTGTTCTCTTTTCAATTAGGAATGCACGTAATAAATCAACTAAGTTCAGTCCAATTCAGTTCATACTTGGACATGCGATGAGAAGACTTTGAGGTTGGTTCGCTCGCCAAGCTGGTTTGTTGTTTCGCAAACGTTTCATTACCATGCTTGGTAACATCCTCAGTGCAGCCTCCGATGAAGTGTCGGTGTATTTTCCCGCCTGGTTTTTAAACTCTGGGGTCCGTTGAGATGGATTTACTCACTTCCGGATTTCCTTCATAGTGGCATGTATATGGGGTCGTGTTCAATGTGTTTATTAAATAGAATGCTTCGTGGAGTGCCATGCTTCCAGGAATTCTCGTGCTTATCTCTGCCTAGCCTGTCCCAGGATCTTGGTGTTGTCCCAGTCGAAGTTGTGGTTCTCCTTGTCCATGTGAAATTGAGGACTAATTATGTTAATTGAGAAAAAGTTGATGAGTCGGCATTCAGATATTACCTAATTGCATTATGTGTCCTTTTTTTGGGGACACATTGTATCGAGTGGTTGAGTTAGCGAGAAAGCAATTAAAAATAGAACAGTGTGTAATGAACCAAGAAGCAGTCAAGAGATCAATAGTTTCTCTCGTGGGGAAAACGTGTTAGTGTTACGACCACTTTACATGTGATGAAAAGTTGGATAGATTGGGTTTATTGTTATTGGGATACAGGAGGTTGAGGTGTGATCTAATAGAAGTTAAAAAGATGGTGAATGTCATGGATAGAATGGAAAGTATGAGGCTTTTTCCCATGGTGAAGGGGTCAATTATTAGGGGACACAGGTTCAAGTTGCGAGTGGGGAAATTTAAAACAGATGTGCGAAACACATTTTTCACAGAAAGGCTGGTGAGGGCCTGGAATGCATTGCGAGAGGAGCTGGTGGAAGCAGCAGCAATAGCAGCATTCAAGAAGTTTCTGGACGAATACGTGAACGGGAAGGGAATAGAGGGATATGGACCCTGTAAGTGAAGGCAATTTTAGCAAAATGTGTCGGCGCAGACTTGGAGGGCCGAAGGGCCTGTTCCTGTGCTGTATTGTTCTTTGTTCTTTTTTCTTTGTAGCAGTGGCCGGTAAACCTTTAAAAGGCAAAAATTAGTGGGTCTTATAAAATTGAAAGGAAAGCTGGTGAGGTGAATTATTTGCTAAGCACACAAGATAGCAGAAAAATTCACAGATTGTGTCATGCAAACATTCTCAGACGGTATCTGGAAGCAAAACAAAAGGAGAATGCGCTGCTTGTTCCAAGTCACAGTGAAGAAGCAAATTCAGATGATTCTGAATTTGACATTAATGAAATTAAATTGAACAATGAAGAAGTTTTCAGAAATTAGAATAAATTACTGAGTTTCCTTCCAGAAAATCGAAAGAACTGAAAGAGTTATTACAATCAAATTGAAACGTATGTGGCAATAAGCTGGGGAGTGCAATTCTGATTATGCATGATGTAGACGTAGGAAATGCTATTCAAATCATGCAACATCCTTACAGGTTTAACCCACTAAAACTGGCACGGTTTCAAAATGATATTGAAAGAATGCTCAGAGATGACATAATTGAAGCGAGTTGCAGCAAATGGAGCTCACCAGTAGTGATGGTAAGAAAACAAATGTTACCTAACGATTGCGTGTGCTGTTTAAGATGTAGAGTCTCTACAGCAGATACCTCCAGGCACTGGATCAATATGCCTAACGCTACCGATACAAGATCCTGCAAATCTGCTGGGAAGAAAGACGCACCAACACCAGCGTCCTCGACAGGTCAACATCCCCAACATCAAAGCACTGATCAGCCTTGATTGACTACAATGGGTTGGGCACATCGTGCGCATGCCGACATGAGACTCCCTAAGCACGTGCTCCATTTCCTGCTTCAAAATAGCAGGCGAGCCCCAGGTGGACACAGGAAGTGCTTCAGTGATACAGTCAAGGTTTCAATGGTGATGCGCAGCATTACCATAAACACCTGGGAATCACTGGCCAAAGTCCACCCAAAGTAGAGGAAGAGCATCTGGAATTGCATGAGCATGTCGAGACTTGCCATCGGGAAAAATGAAAGTCAGGTGAAAATAGCAAAAGGAGTGCGCTGTCACACCAATGGCTCACGAACCCCTTCTGGTGACCACCACCTTCCTCAAGTGTAACAGAGCCTGCGTAGTCGTATCTGATTGTGCAGCCACCTATGGACTCAGCCTGAGAGTGGAAAAGGGTCATTCTTGGTGATGATGGTGAAGTGGACTATCACAAAGTCAATTCAGTTGAAAATTCCGATTTGTACACTATTCCATATTTGGAATAACGTTGAGAAGACGTGACAAACAACTTATATTTTTTTGTGATGATGCTGTCATTTTAAAAGACTATTTTGTCCTGTTATTTTTTAAGAGAGATTCTAAGGCAGAAGCACCAAAATGGGTGCACAAGACGACTTCTGGATACAACTCGTGAGACCTTGGCTTTTTTTAACGGCCTGGATAGGTGCGACCAGTTCTCACAGATCCAGATTTCTGGATTCTGTTTGTTTCCAGTAACTTCAAAAGCTCTGGGGGTCTCAAAGGAGTTGGAAGCTTCCGTAAGTGTCTCTTGGCTGCCGTTTTCTCTGAATTTTCTCTTGTTCTTTTTATCGTCCTGGTTTGGAGAAATGCATGTGAGAATTTGTGTCTGAATTTTCCTCATTGCCAAGAGTTTTGTTTATGGGATTTTATTGCATTAGAGCATTTAATTAGGAACAGTTGCTCTGTCTATAGTTCAGTAAAGTTTTCCAATCATTAACTTATTCTAAATTCCTCTTTATTTTGTTTTTATTTTAACTATAGTGTTTAAATAAATCGTGCTTTACTTATCGTCGAGTAGTTTGACAAGTTCCGTTGCATTTGGAACATGCAACTTCACATCTACCATTAAAATAAGAAAATCTTAGGGTCTAGGCTACTTTCTGAAAATATTTTGAGGAGGTCTGGTTTGTGTCATAACATTCTAAGCTTGACTTGTGTAAATGGTTCTTGCAGATATATTTATCCAAAAGAGCAAAGAAATTTCAGATTTCCTGATACAGAATGGATCATGCCAGTTTAATGTCATTCTGTTTGGTAGGAAAAATGTGCCAACCACATTTCAAAGATTAAACAACAAAATTATTTCGGAATTAACCAATTGTGTGGTGGACATTGATGACCTGGTGTTTTTTTTTTTAGACACATGGAAGGAAAATGTGGAACATCTAACAGAATTGTTTGAGGCTTTAGGAGACCGACTTGGTGATAAACCTGGGTAACAGTGAGTTCACAAAAGACGAAATCACATTCCTAGGCCATAGTATTAGATGGGAACAGATGGCCCCACTGGATATGGAAACAAAGGTGACTGGGAAATTTCCCATGCTGTTGAGAAAGAAGGAAACATTGCGATTCCTGGGCCTGAGTGATTTTTCTTTTCGGAAATTCATGCCAAATGTTAGCAGTGCTGTTGCGCCACTGACTGACCTGTTGAGGAAGTGCAGAAAATTACAGTGAACCCATTTGTGTCAGAAAGCATTTGACAGTCTGAAAACTGCGTTGAGCACTACTCCTGTTTTACCAACACCCAATTACGTACATCTGTTCAAGGCGATTATTAAATCAAGTGATGTGGTTGTCCATTTTGTGCTCTTGCAAGAAGGCAACGAGAGTTTGGAAGACATATTGGGTATTATTCCATAAACGTGAATATTTATCAAAAGAAATAATGCAGGTTTCAGACCTTGAGTTTGGTGTTGACGTCGCTACATTTCAACATTCATGTTGCCAGTAACATTTCTGAGAGGATTATGTATACTGATCTTAAACCTTCGACGTTCCTTTTTTTCTTTTTTTGTTTGACAAATTTAAGGAGAAAAGTGCTAAACGATTTAAATGGAGTTTATTGTTCCAGAGATTCAATTTGCAAATTAGACATTTGGCAGGAGTAGAGACCGTAATCGCCAATGTGTTTTTTAAAATGTGAAGGAAAATGGAGATGTTCTGTGACAGAAGAAACGGACTCAAATCATTTGTATTATTGAATGTTTGCGTGCTAGTGTCAATGCATTTTGCAAGTAATGTACAGCACTAATAGCGTGAGATTAAAGTCTTTGAAACTGAAGCCATTGTACATTGATAACTAGTCTATTAAGGCGAGAGGGTGGTGTGACGGTATTGTGCTTTTATGAGATTTCTGCTATCCTGCTTTTCTTGTAGAAGGGTGTTGGCACAGTGGTGTCAACATGTCTCCTTCATACAGGCAGTTGATAAACAGCTTTGAGTTCTCCCTGTGTGAATTTTATATTATTATATTAAGTAAAATAAAGATAAGCACGGTCAGGATCAGACAGCCCCAGCTTTCCTTTCCGTTGTTTGAGTAGATTTTTGCTGGCATGGTGCAACTGAAATCTCCAGTTCTCTGCTGCTGGAGTGAAGTCTTAGACAGAGAGGTTGCCTTTTAAAATTAAACAATCGGTATTTTTATTTGTTTCCATGTTTCTTTCTACTGGATTGGAGGAGAAAACACTTAGGAATAAAAACTGTGTTGCTGAATTGTGTTTATCAAGCGTGTGTTTATGACAATTGGAACAATTGATGATTAGTCGTTAAATAATTTACTATCTTACTAAGTATTTCAATAGAGTAAAGTAATGCCAAATCTTCCTTTTGTTGTATTTTAATTGTGTTGTAAGGATAAAGTGTGCTCTGATTAAAGTTTAGCGATGGACCAATTGAATCATATCTTAACAACACTTCACACGTGTCTTTCAAAAAAAGTTAAATGTTAGGGCACTGGTTATCTCCATGATGTACTTGGGTGGATTACCCGTGGGAAATGCAGACTTGTTTGGAAAGGGTAGGGACTTCCGTATCGGTGGGATACTCTTCAGAAGGGCAGTATAGACTGGATAGGCCTAATAGACTTCTTCCACACTGAAAGCGTTCTTTAGTAGGAAGTAACTAATAATTGATGAAGTAAGAAAATCTAAGAAAATGAATTATTCAGTTGACTAAGAAAATCAATTTATTCATGATCTGGCTGTGGTAATGACAGTCCGTTAATATAAATCTATTGTGAGTACTTGAATTGAACTTGGCAATCATTGCAAGCGATGAGAAATGTAAAGTTAGCCTGACACAAATTCTTTTTCAGCATTTTCTCTCCACATGCCATTGAATCAAAAACCTGCACAGATGCAACATGTATAATGTCTATAGATTTCAATTTGCAGCATTCAAAATAGTGGTGCACGCCATATGCCAGTAATTGCAACTTTTGTCTTTGTGAAAGAGTTTTTTTTTAATCTGCATTTGTGTGATGTTATGTGCTAATTGAAGATGAAGAATACTGGTCTAGCTTACGGTAGTGTACATCCTGCTATATATACATTCTAATGAATTAGTTATTTAATTTGACTTGATTTATTGTTGTCACATGTACCAAGATACAGTGATCGTACCATACAAAGTGCATCAGGAAGCAGAACAGAGTGCTGAATACAGTGTTATAGTTGCAGAGAGAGGGAGATCAACATTAACATTTGAGAGGTTCGGTCAAAAGTTTGAAAAAATCGGGGAAGAAGCTATTCAGAATGTGTTCATACATTTATTCAAACTTTTGCATCTTCTGTCCAATGGAAGAAGGTATAACCGGGGTGAGAAGGGTCTTTGATTATGTTAGTGATTTTTTTCATTGCAGTAGGAAGTTTTGACAGAATCAATGGATGCAAGGGTACATTGTGTGATGGACGGGGCTGTGCACACGACTCTCTGTAATTTCTTGCGGCCTTGGGAAAAACAGTTGCTATACCACGCTATAACACATCCAGACAAGATGCTTACTATGGTATATTTCGAAAAATTAGCAAGGGTGTTTGTGGACATGCCAAATTTCCTTAGCCTTATGAGGAAGTAGAGACGCTGTTCTGCTTCCTTGACAGCCACTTCAACGTGGATGGACCACAACAAATATTTAATGATCGTCATTCCCAGGGACTTGACGCTCTGGATGGTCTCCATATCAGCACCATTGATGCAGACAAGGGTGTGTGCATCAGTACCTTTCTTAAAGTCGATGACCAGAGCCTTCATTTTGCTGATGTTGATGGAAGGATTGTGGTCTTCAAACGATGCTGCTAAGCGTCTAGTCTCTTTTCTGTACTCTGTCTCATATAGTCTAAAATCCAACCTACAATGGTGATGTCATCATTCCACTCCAATGGAGTTGAGGTGGAATTTGACCTCACAGTCGGGAATGTGTATTAGGAGTACAGTAGGGAGATGAGTATGAGGCCTTGTGGGGCTCTGCTGTTAACGTTTATTGTAGAGAATGAGTTTTCACCTATTCTTACTGATTGTGGTCTACCAGTTAGGACTCTGAGGACCCAGTTACAGGAGTTTGGGGATGCATTTGTTTGGAATTAATTTGTCGAAGGCACAGTTGTAGCCAGTAAGTAGGAGCCTGATATGGGTATCACTGTAATCCAGATGTTCCAGGGATGAGTGTCCGTCGAGGGCGATGATGTCTGCCATGGAGCTGCTGCGTCAGTAGGCAAATTGTAAAGGATCAAAGCCGTCCAGTAAGTTTAAAAATTGTTTGCAATACAGTTATGGGCCAGACTAAACCCCTCAAAATATATTAAGAAGATAGCCTAGACGCCAAAATTTTCGTATTTTTAAAAAGCAAGTGTAAGGGGTTGTGTTCCGAATTCAATCTGGGAGAGATGTATTGCAGATTTCAAACCCAAAGAGCTACTGAAAACTAAACTGAAATCTTGGTTCTGTGAGAGCTTGAACCCACCACCTCATGCTGCTTCTATTGTACCAAGTTAAAAAAAAAATTCATAATTTATTTTATCTATTGACTTGACACAGATCACTTGGCACTTCTGTCTCAACCTTCCTCCGTAATAAAAGAAACAAGACAAAGTATGCCTCGTAAAACCATTGTATCATGATCTTTCCCCTTGAAAAAATGAACTGTCGATATATAATTTTTTTTTTAAATTACACTATCAATACAATGCAATGCATTTACATTACATTGATACTAAACATGCAAATAATCACCACTACAGTCTATTTCAGTCTGCCTTTTCCCCACCACCGAACACTTCTAACTTCCTTCAGCAAAATCACGATAATGCCTCAGCATTTACGCTTGGATATATGTAAACAGATCCACACCAGGCTTTTGGCTATGATGGTTTGATCTTTATCACTATTCTCATCACTGCTGCCATCTTTTACATTAACTTCTGCCATTTTAAGTAGTGTCACTTTCTATTTCCAACTTTCGAAGTTCAAATGTTCTCTCTCTCTTTCTTCTCTCTCCTTAGCCCTTTCTTCTGCTTTTAATCATAACTCAAACCTTTCATTTACTTTTCAGTTTCAAGCTATTTTAACTATTTTGTTCTTTGATCTGCTGCATCTTTTTATCCCTCTTTTTTCATTTTTGGCCTCACTTTCTTATTTTTCTTTTTTCCCTTGCCGTTGCCTCTGAATCAAACTGCTTCATTTGCAATAGAATTTCAGCTATTTCCAATTATTCTGATAGCATTTCTGGAAAATGTAAGTGTTAAGGAAACCCAAACCTCTGTTCGTCTGTCAATTCCACAAGCTCGGTCTACTTCACTTTCTGTAAGCCACTCCAAGTGACTGCTTCCACACCCAGGACACTCTTAATCCCTGATGCATCAATAATAACATAAGGCAGTCCTTGTGTATACCAATCAAATGCAACATTTAAAATAGAATATAAATACTCTTCAGTCACTGTCTTTCAGTCCAATAATCCTCAACCCAACCCAATTTAAAGACTTTAATCCTGGACCAGACCCAATTTTGTTATGGATCGCACCGGACTCCTATCCCCCATGATGTCATAAGGAGATAGCCGAGATACTAACTTGCTATTTACGTAAAGGTGATGTGACACTTTTTATGCCAGATGCAATTCGATGTGGTCCACCACTAGGTTTTACGCAAAACATACTTTACTGTTACAACACAGTTAAAATTCAAATGCAAAGACTACTGAATACTTAAGAAGATACTATATGTATTAAGTACTAATCATCAACTGATCCAGAGTTTCAGATTGTTTTCCCCAGAGTACAAATGTCAATTACAAGTGGACTTAGGTTTAAGTAAAGGGGTATCAGTTTAAGTGAGATGTGAGAGGGTTTTTCTTCAGACAGAGGTTGGCCAGTACCTGGAATTTGCAAGCAGAGGAGGTCATGGAAGTTGATACAATAACAACGTTTCAGAATCATCTTGGCTGACATATGAATAGGCAGGGGGCAGAGATACAGGCTGCGTAGAAGCTAATTTTTTTTTGTTTAGAAAGGCATCATGTGTTGGCAGCACCCTGGTTGAGCGAAGGCCTGTACTTTTTTGTTCTTAAAACCAGGTCAGGTGCCCATGTTTAACAACCTTAAAAAAGTGGCATAAAAATAATAACTCCACTGGTAAGTGGAGTGTTGACATTTATGTAATGGAAGACGGTGTACACATTTTGTTAAGTCATTATGCAATTTTATTAGGTTTTGATGAGATTATACTTGGGGTACTGCCTATAGCCTTGTGAGAGTGCTTGTGGCACGCAACTGAAGGATGAGGGACATTCCAAGGCATACTCATATTGGACTCAACAAAGTAGCACTGCCTCTCTCTCCACACACGCTGCTGGACCTACTGAGTTTCTGCGTAACCAAAAATAAAGCAAATCATTTGATTGACGTGGAATAACACATATTAAACACACTCTCTGCCTCTATGACCATGATACTGGGAGCAGTGTGTCGACTGCATGCAAATATAAATCTCACCAAGATTATTTATAAGTAACATGTAAAACAACAATTGCTAACGATTAGCAAGGTAAAGTTAGCAGTCTCCAGACAGCAAAATAAATTAAACATTCCATTCCAAATTTCAGGTTATTTCTGGTTTTAGGGATGTGCTGTTATTCTTCCAATAGTTCAATATTCAACATTGTTCAACAGACCTTGTAAAGTAATTTTGACGGTACAAAATCCTCAACGTATACATGGGAAACGTAGTATCAACTTCTAAGTAAACATGTTGAATTCTGAATAATTATGGGTCTTATCAGCAGTGTATACATACTTGAAAGGATAATAACGAGAAACAAAACTGTCCTCAGTAACGGCTGAATCTTTACTACTTTGGTCATTTCACATTGGAATAGTAATTAATTAATGACAGTTGGGTATTACATTGGTGAAGGATAATGAAAGCTTCAAATGGTGGAATTGTTTCACACTTCAGATTTCATTGTGTCAGTTTCTTGCCTGAATTAAACATCCACTTCTCTGCCAGTGGTCATAAAATACAAGGACACAGCACAAATTTAGGAATATATTTCATCCATTATTACTGAAACACGCTTCTTGCTGACTTCCCAATTACAGAAAACATGGAACACGTTCTTCAAATCATGAATGCCCCGTTCATCAAAGTATTGGATCTTCTTTAAATTTCAAGGGAGCATAAAAAATCTGTAGAATAAATCAGAAACAGTTATCATGGAAACATGGGAGCAATGAACTGCAATTCAACACTTGTTCACCAACTTCAGTTATAGAGTCAGAGAGTCATACAGTGCAGAAAAGGCATCTCAGCCCAATGGGTCTCCACCAGCATAACTACTGCAAATCGCAAGTTCTTGCACTGCTCTAATATCCCTGAATGCTATAATATTTCAAGCGTTCATCCAATTTTGTAAGGATTGCAATGTTTGCAGTCTCCACTACATCCCCAGGTAGTGCATTCCAGATTCCCACTACCCTCTGAGTGAAAAGGTTTTTTTTTTTCTGAAATACACTCTGAATCTCCTGCCCTTACTCTAAACAATCCCATGTCATGATTGACCACCTCGATCAAAGAATTTTCTGCTCTCTATTCTCCCTGTACATACCCTCATAATCTTATACACCTCAATCATATCTCCTCTCAATCTGCCCTGCTCTGAAGAAAATAATTCAAACCTGTCTAATCTCCCTCGCAGCTCAATTTCTCCAACCCAGACAACATACTAGTGAACCTCATCTGTACCCCCTCTAATGAAAGCACATCCTTCCTGTCATGAGCTGACTGCAATTGCACATTTTATTCCAATTGTAATCTACCAACGCTATATAGAACTCCAACATTACCTCCTTGATCTTATACATGCCACAAATGGTGAAAGCAAATGTCTCATATGCATTCTCAACTATCCTATTCAAGTATTCTACCGACTGCAGGGATCTGTGAACAATTACCTCAAGATCCCTCTCTTCCTCTAAGCTACACAATACCCTGCCATCCATTAATTACTCCTTCATCTTGTTTCTTCTTGTAAAGTGCATCACCTCAGATTTATCAGAGTTAAATATTATTTGCCATGCTTCTTCCCATTTGACTAAACTATCTATACCTTCCTGCAAACTTCAATCATTTTCTTCACTATTAACCACATTACTATTTTTGGTGTTGCCTGCAAATGTATTAAACATCTCCCCACTCCTCCCCCAAACCCCACCACCCATACACACAAACACAAACCATATTTTCATCTATATCGTCTATGTATATAACAAACAGTAAGGTTATAGTACTGATCCTTGCATTCCACCGCTGGATACCAGCCTTGCATCATTCGAACAGTTTCCTACCACTACACTTTGTGTCCTTTTGCTAAGCCAAGTTTCTGCTCTGTCTCACCAAGTTGCCCTGTATTCCATGTGTTTTAAGCTTATCAATTAATCTCCCATATGGGGCCTTGTCAAAACCTTTGCTAAAATCCATATAAAAAACATCAACTGAATATCTCCCATCCACACACTCGATGATATTTTCGAAAGATTCTAACAAATGTAATTGGCATGACCTCCCTCTGACAAAGCCATGCCGACTATCCTTAATGAACCCATGTTTTTCCATATGGGTGTTAATTCTGCCCTTCAGAATATTCTCCAATAGCTCCCCATCACTAACGTGTGATTCACCTTCTGTTTGCCTGGTTCATCGCTACCACCCTACTTAAAAAGTGGAACCACATTAGCCATCCCCCAGTACTCTGGCACGTCATCTGCAGCCAGATAGCAATTCAAAATTTGGGTTAGAGGCCCTGCAATTCCCTGCCTCATCGCCCACAGCAGCCGAGGATGCTGAGATTTGTCCGTTTTCAGCCTGATAGCAGTCTCCAATACCTTCCCATTTCATATGTTGAACTGTGCAAGTTCCTCAAAAGCCCCTTTCCTGAATTGTACTATCTCCTTTTCCAGAGTGAAGACCGAAGTGAAGTATCTATTTAACTCTCTTCCAGTATCCTGTGGCTTCAAACACGGGTTTCCCCTTGGTCCCTGACGGACCCTGCTCTTTCACTCATTAACCTCTTCACTTTAATATACTTTTAAAAATGAGGTTGCAGGTTTGCTCGTCGGGCCGGTGTGTTTGATTGCAGACATTTCGTAACCCTGTTAGGTAACATCGTCAGACTGCCTCTGGTGAAACGTTATTGTTATGACCCACTTGTTATTGATATGCCGCAGTTCAACTCACCAAGTAAGTCTGCAACGTCATCAATGACCCAAGCTACAAATCTTCTCAAAAAACTTTAAAATTAAAAAATATCTCAGCATTCTCCCTAAGTCTGTTCACAAATCCTTCTTCATGCACCTTTTTTGCTCTTTTAATTGCTCTCTTAAGTTCACTGCTGCAATTCCTGTACTCCTCTGAGACCTGAATTTCTCCTTTTGAACTTGCTAAAAGCGCTACCCTTCTTCTTTATTCAGTCCTAAACATCCAGGGTTCTCTGAACGTATTGCTCCTACAATACCCTCTAATAGATATATGTTAGACCTGTACTCTACCCAGGTCATTTTTCAATGCCCCCGACTGCTCCACTGTAGACCTACCTGAAAGTAGCTGTTCCCAGTCACCTTTGGCCAGATCCTGCTTTACTTTAATAAAATCTGGCTCCCCCCAATCCAAAGCTGTCTTTTGAGGGCCATCTTTTCCCTTGTCCAGAAAAAATTTGAACCGTATCATATTTTGGTCTCTATTGCTGAAATGTACCCCCAGTCTCACATGGAACACTTGTCTTGCTTCTTTCCTCAGAGCCAATTCCACCAGTGTGCCATCCTTGTTGGGCGTTCTACATAATTCAAAATACACCCCTCGATACATTTCAAGTAATCCGCCCCTTCTACATCCTGAAAACTATGACGATCCCAATTTATGATGTGGAAGATTAAATCTCATCGTATAATTATCCAATTCTTACACTTACACGCTTCTTACTTCCTGCTGACTCTTTGGGCCCTTTAATACGCACCCATTGAAGTGATTGTCCCCGTTAACACTTCTGACAGAGGATTGCTATCTCCGTGTACCCGTCATAAGTTGCAATTGATCTCAACAAAAAAGAAAACATCCCCCAACCACCATCTGTCATCGCTATATTGCATAAGCTCATTTTAAGGTTTTTGTCCCCTTGGAACATGCACAGACTAGACAAAATAATTCAGAGATAGTAGGAACTGCAGATGCTGGAGAATCCGAGACAACAAGGTGCAGGGCTGGATGAACACAGCAGGCCAAGCAGCATCATAGGAGCAGAGAGGCTGACGTTTCGGGCCTAGACCCTTCATCAGAAAAGGGGGAGGGGAAGGGGGTTTTGAAATAAATAGGGAGAGAGTGGGAGGCGGATAGAAGAGGGATAGAGGAGAGGATAGGTGGAGAGGAAACAAACAGGTCGAAGAGGCGGGGATGGGGCCAGGAAAGGTGAGTGTAGGTAGGGAGTTAGGAAGGGGATAGGTCAGTCCAGGGAGGACGGACAGGTCAAGGGGGCGGGATGAGGTTGGTCGGTAGGAGATGGAGGTGCGGCTTGAGGTGGGAGGAGGGGATAGGTGGGAGGAAGAACAGGTTAGGGAGGC